>NC_044930.1:23743134-23765717 GCF_003576645.1 Ipomoea triloba | reverse complement strand
CCCCCCCCCCCCCCACCACCAAAAAAAAGAAAATAGTCTACTTTATTATAAATGGAAGGATACATAATGTATTGAAAAGGATGAAAACAAATAGGGACTAGCTTTAGTTGAGTTGGCCACACAAATGACTTGGTAATTGGTAGTTACAAGGTTTTAAGTTTGATTCCATATGAAATTAATACATTCTCAAAGTGGGATCTATCAATTAAAAATAACTAATTAATAAAAAGAGTTTTTATCCCCACATCAGATAGGGAACAATTTTAATGAAAAGTTTGTATCCTTGTGACGTTATACTTATCATTATTTTGTTTTGGCATTCTGTACACACATAAAAATAGGATTTGACTCCTATGATAATTTTTTTAAAAAAATACGGTGACATTTTTGTAATTATCACTAACTTTAAAAAAATACGCAATGTCGCAGTGGCATGATTATAATTTTCACTAATTTTTCCGTGCAAATTTGAACACTATATTGTGCACTTCTTAACAGCATAATGTATATTTTTGGATGACATTTAAAAATATCAACGAAAAAACTTAATTTAAACTTAAATCGTAAATATTAAACTCTAAGAAGTAAAATGTGAACTTCCAAACTAGATAAAACCAAAAACTCAATCATAAACTCTAATAAAATCCAAATATTAAGTGCAATGTACTTTGCATTTTGCAAAATGCAATTTTTAATATTATAGTGTGAATTTTTAAATATCTTACCATGCATTTTTAACAACATAATGTATACTTTTTGAAAATTCTTAGTGCGATAACAACATAGTGTGATAAATACAGAAATACCACTGTATTGAAAATTCTTAGTGCGATAACAACATAGTGTGGTAAATACAGAAATACCACTGTATTTTTAAAAGAATTGATATGATCCGTTCAATTTTTTTAAATATAAAACTAAGATTGATTTTTTTACGAGTGTTCTTATTTAATCTAATATATAGAGGCCCCATCGACCAGTCTCCCCCGTGCAGCTGTGTGACCTGATTTGCACCATTAGATCCCATGATCTAAGGCTTCATATTAATCCAAACAATACAGGCACTTGATCTTTAGCTACGCGAACAGGAAGGATAATGTTGACAATTCACTACAATTTCAAAACCAAATCAGACGACGACGGAGACTTGAAGTTGACGAGCACTGAGCAACAAACACCAGACGAGCATAGAAGGGACTCCATCACCAGCAACGAGCTCTTTGTTCCAAACAAAACACACAGGTTGATCTAACAGAGGAACGAGAATGGAGTAATTCGCAATAGTCTGTGCATTATCAACATTAATTTGGCTCATATTTGAGATAATATTGGTGTAATTTGCAATAGTATGTGTATTTGGTGTGTGGTGGTTAAGTGGTGTGTTTTAATCTGAGAACTGGTGCATTTTATAACGTATAATGTTGTGTTTTAATTTTGTTGGTGCATTTGGATTGAGTGGTGTATTTCGGTATGGTGGGGAGTGGTGTGTTTTAATTTGTCCAGTGGTGCATTTTATAACGTAGAATGGTATGTTTTAATACATATGGTGGTAAATTTTACGAGAGTAGTTGCATTTGGTGTGTGGTGGTTAAATGGTGTGTTTTAATCTGAGAACTGGTGCATTTTATAACGTATAATTGTGTGTTTTAATTTTGTTGGTGCATTTGAATTGAGTGGTGTATTTCGATATGGTGGGAATGGTGTGTTTTCATTTGTCCAGTGGTGCATTTTATAACGTAGAATGGTGTGTTTTAATACACATGGCGGTGAATTGTACGAGAGTACTTGCATTTGGTGTGTGGTGGTTAAGTGGTGTGTTTTAATCTAAGAACTTGTGCATTTTAGTCGTTGAATGATGTGTTTTAATAATATGTTTGTTGGTGCATTCTGTACTATAACATTACCTTTCCACTTACAATCTATACTATATATAAAAACAATATCATCCTCCCAAATTTTCCTGCCCAAACTTAGTGGCATTTTAGTAAAATCATTTATTTTATTTATTTATTAATTTATTAATTAATTATCCATATATATTTATTCATAAAATCAGTCTTTGTAAAAGTAAAACTCAAAATTATTCTAGTAAAATCATTAATTTTATTAATCAACCATATATATTTTCATAAAATTAGCAATCAATTATTATTACAATTAAAATTAATTACACTTTCCTTTGAGAGGACCCTTTGTTTCACAATTTTTGTGCTATATATATCACCATATATTACAGGACAAGCCCAGCTGAATTTATCATTCCATATGACCTGGAGTCTCTAGAAAATAATTTAAAATGAGGTTTGAAGGGGAAGAAGCTCCTGAGCAGAGGTATGTCAATGTGTTAGCATTGTTGAGAGTGATGTGTCTTTTCTTTGTATCAATTCTAGACCAGTAACTAATATTATGAGCGTTATGTGATGGTCTTTTTAGGTTTACTGGAACTATTGTTGGCATTGAAGATCGTGATCCCACAAATGGCCGGAATCAAAATGGAGATGTCTAAATTAAAAGTAATACCCTTGTGTTTGAAAGGGATGGGTTTGGTGATACATTTTTATTTGTGATGCTTAAAGTGATATGTATTGCTATCTTTAGGTGCACTGGGATGAAACTTCAACGATTCCAATGCCTGAAAATTAAACTGCATGGAATTTAGGCAATTTGAAAAAGTAAATTAATACGTAGTATTTATATTTGATTGAAAATTGAATGAAAAAGGAAATGAATTTATTTCGACAATTAAATTATTATAATTATATTAATCATATTAATATTTATGAAGGAAAAAAGAAAATGAATATATTAATATTTCATTGGAAATATAATTGGCAATTATATTTTTATAATTATATTACTTATTAATTATATGGAAATAAATATTAATTTTTTTTATGAATGAAAAAGGAAATAAATATTACACACATGAATATGTTATTAATATTATGTTTACTAATGTTACTAATTGGCACAGGAATCGAGTCAAATGAAAAAGGAGATTAATAATAAAAATTCACTATAAATATAACATAGCTTTCCCTATGCAAAAATTAGTAAACACCAAATAAAATATTAGGAAAAAATTATGAAGGAAAAAGAAATGGAAATGAATATTTATTCTTTTTATGAAGAAAAACGGAAATGAATATATTCATATTTCACTGGAAATATAATCGACAATTATATTATAATTATAATTATATTAATTATTTAGAAGAAAACACAAAATAAATTTATTAATATTTCATTGAAAATATATTCAAAAATTATATTTTTATAATTATATTACTTTCTAATCATATGGAAATTAATATTAAATTTTTATGAACGAAAAGGAAATGAATATTACACGGGAATCTGTTATTAATATTTAATTAGTACACGTGTGACATGAACACTGCAGAATGTCGAACATATTTAATATATAATAATAATAATAATAATTTTTGTATATACGAATTGATATTCTTGTTAACGAAAAATAATTAGTATTTGACTAATAATAATTGCCTAATAATTATTATGGTAATTAAGCTAAATATTGGTAGTTGAATTTATTTTTATACTCCGTAATAATTAAAGTTAAATTATTTCTCATTTTTTCCATATTTATTTTTGTAATAATAATATAATTACTTAAGTTATACTAAATATCGATCTTTTTAAGATAATTGTAAATAAACAAGTCATATATTATTCAATTAATTGAGTGATACTTTTGCACTAATCTTATAATCAAATAAATGTACATGTTCAATATTAGATTTTTAAGTAATTTTATCTCTAATTTTATTATCTAAATAAATAATAAAAAAATTTATCCGGCACGAGTAATTGGACAATTATTTTCTCTAATTCAAGTAAAGAAAATATCATAAAACATAATCAATCCAACAAATTTCATCAATTGCGCTATATAATATTCAATGTTATAATTTATATAATTGTATATTGATCCAAATATTCTTAAAATATTATAACAAATTCATTCCGTCCAACGCACGGACGAAAATACTAGTTACTATAAAGCTCCACTTAAGTTACGAGGATTAAACTTCCTAAATCCTAATATATAACCTCCACCGTCAGATCACCTCAATCCAACAGCATATGTAGAGCCACACGACCGCACGTAATGCACAGACCGCATTTGATTAATATATATATATATATATATATATATATATATATATATATATATAGAGAGAGAGAGAGAGAGTGTTTGGACTTTTAGAAAAAGTGTGTGTGAACAGATAAGAAAGGGGTACATCTTATTTGGTGTTTAAAAGCGGTGCAGCTTTCGTCAACCGCGCGCAGTACTTGCCCATAATAGTATCATACCTTACCTTTGCCGTTTTCTTTTTTGAAACTGGATCACGCTTATCTCAATCATTGTTTGCTTTGCTCATCAACACAATTGCCTAGCGTCCTACAACTGCCAATTCACCTCTAGTCACTATAGTTTTAATGAAAACCACTTTGACCCTATTTGGTAATATAGTTAGTTTATTAGTTAATTTTAATTTATTTGAACATTATTAGTTGTTTGACTTGATTAAACAATTCATATAAGTGTATGATTAATTAACTTCAAAATGTTGTTTTCAAAAAAAAATTAACTTCAAAATGTTAAAATTAAAAAACTGCTAAAAACAATTTTTTTGATAAACTTTTTTCTTTTTTTTAAACTTTTTTGATAAACTTTTTAAAAAAGTTATTTTGCATGTAATAACCCGCTCATAGCTAATTTACCAAACACTTTTTCTACAATAAGCCAATGATATCATCTAGTCAAACCCACTAACCCAATCAGCTAACATCTATTGACGAAACACCTCCTTTATTTTCTACCAGGTTAATTAAATTTTATTATTATTATTATTATTATTATTATTATTATTATTGGATACATTAAAAAAAATCATACTAAAAGATACCAATAACAAATATGATATTAGCACATCAATATATTAATCCAATCAGCGAATTGAACATCATTGGATGAACACTTACTGGACCAAATCAAAGACATGCAATTAAACTAAGGGGTGGTTTATCAAAATTAGTGATTATCCAATCAACACATGAATTTGCTTTTCTATGAATATTCATTAGCACACAGTTTCAATAATTACATAACAACTATCTAATGGCATTAATCTATGAATTTGTGTCTCTCTCATTTAACGTTCTTTTGTCCAATTCAAAAAGATTCAAGTTATTCATTGATATATTGTCCATAACTCTACGTTGAAGTTTAGAAGTTTGAGTTTCAAGTAAAATAAATTTAACAATGGAGTATATAATGTACATAAACAATTCATACACTTAAATAATGGCATTATTTGGTAAATAATTTTTTTTTGGAAAGTTTGGTATACAATTTTTTACGTTAGTTTTTAATTCTTTAACCCACTTTAACTAAAATAAAATAGGTGCTTGATGACTAGTTTAATTATTTTTCTTTAACTGTTTGATCCAAAAAGCTGAAATAAAAAACATGCCTTTAAGAACTGTTTTCAATTAGTGATTTGTGGAAATTAATTTTCTCCAAAACATAACAAAATAAATTAAAATTTTTAACTAATAATTATTGGGAAGGCATTCAATTCTAAACATCCATTTTTTTTGGTACTACTGACTCTGTTACGCTCAACCTTCTGAATCATAAAGAGCCAATATCGTCACCACTGAGGTTTAAATGCATGATTTCCTATATGAAAAAGTCACTTCGTGCCACTAGACCACAAAGTCATTATTGACAAAAAATTATTTGATTAATTTTGTTGTTATTCTATTACTCCGTATTTTTTTTAAACATCCGTGCTTCTTTACAATGTAGTAATTGTTATGTACTTTCACAATCATATTCAACTGAAAGACTTGAGAGTCCGATTATGTGACCACCCACTTAAAATGGTAATAGATGTGACATCACACTACATAATAGTTAGCATTTTTAATTTTATTTGATGATAATTTGTTTATTATTATAAAGAATATATATTTTTATTTATTAAATATAATAATTTTTATTATACACATGTGTCCTAAATCCTAATAAATTTTTTATATGTTAACTGATAACAATAAAAGTTAAATTTATCAAATATTTATCTATAAATAACTAATACAATCTGCTTGTCAAAATCGTTAATCCAATTTATTAATATCTAGTTTCTAATCAATTTGTTAATAGCTAACCATTAATCGCTAATTGTCAATATATAAAATGAAACATGAATTCAAGACTTAATTAGAGAATCTAGGTATGTATTAACTTTGGATGACAAGAAAATTGAGAGTGTATATTGGATAAATATCACTCATGTATAATGAACTTATTTAGTAAATAACATACCGACCCTGTTTGGTAAATGACTGTTAGCTGATTTTGTTAGCTGATTGGGTTAGTATGTATAATTAATTGATAATATTAGCTGATTATAGAAAAGTGCTTGGTAAATTAGCTGTTAGCTGATAGTTGTTTGGTATAATTTCTTTTCTCAAATGCTAATTGAAAAGGCTGCTTTGAGTAGCCTTTTGAAATTTAGTATTTTGGAATTACAAAAAGCTTATTAACCAAACAATTATATTGATTTTTTTAACAAGTCAAACAATTAATAATTGTCAAATAGATTAAAATTGACTGATAGGCTAATTATTTACCAAATAGTACCATCCGTTAACTTTTGACAAATTTAACCACAACAAGTTAAAACGCTGATTACAAGTAATTAGTGAAACCCCAAACGCTGCAAAGCGCTTGGGATCAAGCCCTTCCCTAAAACGCCCTTGAAAAATATTTTTTTGTTTTGTTTTGTTTATTCATTCTGGAATTCTCAAAGGAACAACAATAGATATTCATTAGGTAATTAATTGTGTTGTTAAATATTGGGGAGCATTGCATAATCAAAGTAACCCAGTGGGGTAGCTCAAGTGGCAAGTGAGCTCTCTTTGTGGGGAAGAATTTCGGGAGAACTCGGGTTCAATTCGTCACTCCCGTGCCTCTCGGAGCGAACGTGGACCCTGTAAATTTATCAAAAAAAATTGCATAATCAAAGTCCATTATATTATATGAGGCCTACCATTGATTCCATAAACTTTGTCTGTGTGCCATATATAGGATTCCTGCCATTGACAATCTGTACAAACAGCAAACATACAATATAATGAAGAAAAGAAAATAGTACAGGTGACACTTTACAGTTTTTTCTGCCTGTCTCTGCGTGTGTGTGCGTTTTTTCTGTTGTTTTTACCTCGTAAGTGTAATTAATTAAGAAAAACAAGAATTTTGTTTGTCTTTATATGAAATGCTTGGTTTTCTGTGTCTTGATTTTATTTTTTCTTTCATCTTCTAATTTCAAACCTTAGATTTTATGTAATGATAGTCATTTAAGGGATGTATTTGGTACTCATTTTTAATAAACTTTAAAAATTTTAAAGTATTTATTTTAAAATTTTAAAGAAGTTTTTACAAGGTATTTAACTTAGATTTTTTATTTAGATATTTGATTTAAATTTTTAAATAGTCTTCCAAATTAAATGATATTCAATTTAAATTTTTATGTGGTCTTTAAAAATTCTATTAATATTTTAGAAGGTTATGGATTTTTATAAATGCTTTCCATATTTTGACTTTTTATAGATTTTTTTGCTTTGAAAAAAATAGTTGATATATATATATATTTCTATTTAAATGTGGTTGCGCCTTCCCGTGCAGTCGGTGCTGAATACACCACTATGTATACAAATATATACCACTCAATGTTAGAAAATGAACTACAATGAAAATATACAAAAACGTCAAAAAATACACCACATACCCAAAATAATGCACCATAACTTTCTTGTTTCTAATGATTTTTTTCCTAACGGTGTGTGGTATATATTTGTATGTACATATATATATATATATATATATACTAATAAGAGCCAAAGAGAGTTAGGCCTAAAATGGGTAGAAAAATGGCGGTCAAATTATTTAATCAAATGGATGGTTCAGATTAATTATTTAATCAAATAGATGGTTAAGATAATTCAGATTAATCTATATATATATATAAACAAAATCCTCCAAAACGAAATCCTATTTCCCGCCCAAAATATTGTACATTAAAATAATAAAATAATATTAAAAGTACAGTAATATTAAAACACGAATTCCTATAACATCAAAACATTGTTATACATTAGGATTAGTATATTTTTATAATACTTATAAAAACAAAATCCTCCAAAACGAAATTCTATTTCCCGCCCAAAATATTGTACATTAAAACAATAAAAACAATAAAACTATATTAAAAGTACAATAATATTAAAACAAGAAATCCTAAAAAAAGAAGAAAATGAAGCAATTGTAGGGTGACATTAATTTGATAACTACTTACTATTTACAACCACCATATGTAACCAAACTTAGTCGGTAGTACAATGTCTCATTTCTGTCATGAAGTCGGTTTAAGATCCTCCATAGGACGATTGTTCTATGTTCCGCCAGGGTGTGGAGAGTTATACTATCTTAGATGTCTTTGAAATCTGGTACGCGGACCTTTTACCCATGAAGATATTCGCACTGTTGCAGGAGTCATTCATAATTCGTTTAGGGATACGTGTTATGAATATGGATTATTAGATGATGACAAGGAGTACATTGATGGCATTATTGATTCGAGTTACTGGGCATCAGCGTATGCTTTGCGAAGGTTATTTGTTACGCTTCTCACTTCAAGTTCACTCAGTAAGCCAGAAGTAGTTTGGAATGCCATTTGGGAATTTCTCGCCGAGGATGCACAGGTTCAACATCGACGTGTCTTGCAAAATCCAGGTATATCGAGCTCCAATCTATTTATTCGAATTTGTTATTTGCTTTTCATTATTTATAAATAAACTAATTTGTTATTTGTTTTTGTTTCTTTTTTTTTTTTTTTTGCCTTTTAAGAGTTGATGTTATCGGATTCAGATAAAAAACAGTTTGCTCTTATGGAGTTGGAGAATTTGCTATCTTCGTGGGGAAAAAGCTTGAAAGACTTTCCGGAAATGCCAATTCCAGACGAAAGTAGCATGGGTTTGAGTAAAAACATGTTGATAGCCGAAGACTTGGCGTATGACAAGGAATCTTTGAAGACAGAGCATGAGACATTGGTAACACAATTGACCGATGAAAAAAAGAATGTTTATGACTCTGTGATGAATGATATTGATTCAAATGGAGGTGGATTATTCTTTGTGTATGGTTACGGAGGAACAGGCAAGACGTTCGTGTGGAGAACGTTATCATCAAATATAAGGAGCCGCGGTGATATTGTTCTAAATGTTGCTTCTAGTGGAATATCATCTTTGTTGTTGCTGGGAGGCAGAACGACGCATTCCAGATTTGCTATACCACTTTCTTTGAACGAAGATTCCACGTGCAAAGTAGTGACCTTGCTGAGCTTATAATAAGGAGAAAATTGATAATATGGGATGAAGCACCGATGACGCACAAATACTGTTTTGAGGCTCTGGACAAAGCCATGAGGGACTTATTGAGGTTCATTACTATAACTAAGTTGCCAGAGAATGAGCACATTGGGCTAATTTCTAAAAATTCCTAACAATGATATATAAAATCTCTAAAGTTACAACACCGCATGCCTATATCTACACATTTGCTATTAATTTGAGCATTTATTTACTTGAATTCAAGCAATGGTAACATCAACAAACATAAATGACCCAACTCCTATCTTCACTTGCACTATATAATATTTGATGTTATAATTTAAATAATTGTATATCCATTCAAATATTCTTAATATATTATAACAAACTCATTCCGTGCATCGCACGGGTGTAAATACTAGTATTATTAATAGAGATGACCTAATTTAACCTTACTTTAATGATTATCCGTTAAGTTTTCCGTTAAATATTTTCTTCTCCGTTAATATTCCGTTAACTTTTAACTTACCCATTAATTTCTATAAGGAAGATCTTATTATATTAGGTTCGAACCTCATCTCAATCAAATTTGACATAATTAAGTTTCTCACTCAATTTACTCTTATTAAATTAAATAAATTAGTAGCTACAACAAAAAATGATACATATGTATTTCTTTAATTTAGAATTATGTGTCTACAATACCTTTATTTGAAAAAATTATTCATTATCAAAAAATTAAATTAAATAAGAGAAATAATTTCATTAGTTATATTGTTTTTATTTTTTCTCATGCAAAGATTCTTTACATTCAAATTTATCAATTGATATTCATTACATTGTCCATTATCTTATTTTTACAATATCTTGTAATTAAATATCAAAGTTATAGTACAAAATAATGTTACATATTTATTTACCAAGTATTTTATTAATACTATGAAAAAAATTTTAAAATAATTTGAAGCTAATTATATTAACTACTTGGGGATTGGTTGACAAAGAGAGTATTCAAATAACCCAACAAATTGAAGCGGAATCGCTCTATTTTACTCTTATTGAATTAAATAAATTAGTAGTTACACCAAAAAATGATACATATGTATTTCTTTAATACCATCAAAAAAAAAAAAAGAATAGTTTGAAACCAATCATATTAACTACTTGGGGAATTTGTTGACAATAAAAGTACTCAAATAATCCATTACCCAGCAAATTGAAGCGAGAAACTACCTTTTAATATCTTTGGAATATATAATATTTTAAATTTTTAAATTTTTATTAATTTATTTAATCTTTTTTCTTAAACTAGGGATTTCTTTATCCACAATAACTCATTCAACAATAATGGTTGAACCAAATGAACTCCAAGCAGAACACATAAATGAAAGTCCATAGCTCCTATATCATAATTTCATTGCATGACGTTGTCATCTATGCTACCAACAATAACCGAATTGCAAATAACACACTACCAACAAAAAGCAAGAGAACAAATAGTAAAGATGAAGACAATGACAATGTTACTCAAAAGAGAATTAAGAACACTTAGAAAAACTCAAATGAAAAGTAGTATTTATTTAGACTATCATTTTTAGACCAAATATTTAGACTATCGATTTTACAAGGTTGCAAACATTTATTTTAGTAATAATTATAATGAATTTTCTATATTATCTTGGATTCATATACTTTGAGTTAGATATTTAAATAAAAAAAATTCGACATTCAATTACTCATGTATAAACTTCTCCTATATAATTTTGCATTTATATACTTTCAAATATTTATTTAAATATAAACATTGGACATTAACCCATACGTGCATTGCGCGTATAAAACTAGTATATATATATAAAGGTCTTGTTCTAGTGAGAACATGCTCTATGTTGTGAACCTTTGAACTAATGTGAACAGTTGATTTTGAATGATATGATAGGATCACAATAATAACTGATTTTAACGCACCGCGAAAGTTTTTAAAAAACGATTAGGGGTATGAGGGTAAATTAACTAAATTCATCAATTCTTGCCTTTAATTCGAATTCAATATCACTTTCCTATAGTAATTTTCGATCATATCTAAACTCTACAAAGATTTTCTCTTTCATAAACTCTATGAACTTTTTCTTCCCTAAATTTTACTAAGTTATTTTTCTTCAATTTGAATCTTCCTAGCAGAGGACATGCACACTAATAGCGAAAGCCTATTCTTTGAGTTAGTTACTAAAAACATAGATGAATAAATTTTTTTTTTCCTTTAGTATTGTGTATTGTCATAATTTTTCTTGTAATGTTATATTGTTTAGTGAAATGAAAATTTCTTAAAATTTATAGAGTTAATTTCATTTTTTGCCTAGCTTAGATTTATATAGAGTATGACCGGGTTTTAAGGCGTGCAAGATGGCCAACAACACAAGACTTCAATTTTTAGAGGGACCAATATTTATTTTTGACCTAACTACTTGAGGAATTAAAAAAAAAAACTACTATTACTCTTAAACACACCAGTTTTATCCCAAATCACTTCTCATTCCTAATAATTATGACCTAATTAATTGAGCCTAACAAAACCATTATGTTTCCCCAATGACACAGATGATGTCTCAAACCCTGAATTTGCATAGATAACTTGAAGTAAACATCATATATTTTACGTATTGATTTTAAAGATTGTGCTTATACTTTTGGTAGAGCCTCATTTATTTATAAGAACGGGGCCACAAAAATCTAAAAACCAGCCCTAATACGGAGAATGTGTTAGTCCACTTTTAGTCCTTTATTTTTTCCAAAACATCCCCGTTTGGTCATAGTATTATTGTGGCATGACCATTTTTGGTCCCTATCAATAAAACCGTTTAAATGATGTTAAATAGAAGGGCATTTTGGTCTATTCAGTTATAAATGTTAAATCCTCTTTTTTTATGGTCCTAGATTTATATGTGTCTTTCTCTTTTTAATTTTTTTTTATTCAAAACATCACTGTTGATCCTAACATTATTGTGGCTTAATTATTTTTAGTCTTTTGTCAACAAATATATTTAAATGACATTAAAATGATGATATAATCACTTAAAGTCCTCATTTTCTTCTTGGTAATAGAACCACAATTCTTGTGAGTTTTTATGAAGTAGATTTATACACTAGACTTAAGGTTTGACATGAAGTAGACTTATGATTTTTTTCAATTGCACTTTTTTAGATTTTGCAGTAGACTTATGTATTGATAGCATTTTTATTACCAAGAAAAAATGAGAATTTTGAGTGGTTAATAACGTCATTTTTAATGTCATTTAAACATATTTGTTGACAGATAACAAAAAATGGTCATGCCACAATAATGCTAGGACCAACGGGGACATTGTGAAAAAAATGACTAAAAGTGAAATGACACATATAAATATAGCACCAAAATAAGAAAATGAGTTAACACTTAAAACTGAATAGACCAAACTGTCATTCTATTTAACGTTATTTAAATGGTTTTGTTGACAGAGCACAAAAAAATGGTCATGCCACAATAATACTAGGGCTAAATGGATTTTGTTTAAAAGACTAAAAGTGTACTGATACATATAAATCTAGAATAAAAAAATGTGTCAAGCACCTTGTGTTCAAATGTCATGTAGTAACTTTTTCACATGGGAGGTCATGAGATCGAGCCTTGGTAGAGGTGGTATTGACCTTTTGTGCTTTTTATAATACACTATTTTTGTGGTAACTAAATTTGAATTTTCTTTTCAATTACAATGCATACATTTATATATAAAAAAATATACATTATAGTTTTTTTAAAGAAAATTATAATATAAATTATAAGTATTAACAAAAATCAATGAAAATAATACCTATCAATAATAATTTTACTAAAGGTGAGTGTCCTGTGATTTCTTTCTTACGGATCATTTTTCGTGAGACGAGTCAAGTTTAAATATATGTAAAATTTATGATGAAAAATTTAATACTAATAAGAGATAAATTGATTGTTACTTACGAGAGAAAATGTGATACTTTTGATGAAAAACGTAATACTTTTAAGTCAACATATAATATTTAGATGTTAAAAAATTATTTATTAGAAAATGTGTAAAATTAGTGAAGGATAAATTAATTGATTATTACTTGTGGGAAAAATGTAAACTGATTATTACTTATTATAAGGGGAAGTTTAAATGTGTAATACTTAACAACAAAAAAGTAATATTTTTGAAAAAAATGTAATACTTTTAATTTCTCCCGTGACACTGGCCTCTCACTACTAAATAGCAGGATGTGTCCTATTTAGGTCAAATTCATACTTTTTAATTTTTTTTAAAACATTTCTTTTGGTCATTAGCGAGATTCAAACACTATACCCAGTAATTATTAACAAAGCAAAACTTATATATTTATTTTGCATAGCTTAACTAGTTGAATTGTGCCGAAAGGAGAATTTAGGGCAAATTATGTTGTGGACCCAGGTCCACCTTGCAAGGTGGTCCTGGGTCCAAAACTACGTCGTTTTTGTTTTTTTTTTTTTTGTTTTTTTGTTTTTTTTTGTGTTTTTTTTTTTTTTTTTTTGGTTTTAAATTAGTAAACATATTGTTGAATATAGAGTTGTCCAAAAATGTGTGAATGTAGAGGTTTCAAAGTGTGAATGTAGAGTATAGAAATCGTGAATGTAGATTTATGATTGTGTGAATGTAGAGTTGCCCAGAAATGTGTGAATGTGGAGGTTTCAAATTGTGAATATGAAGTATAGAAATCGTGAATGTATAGTTATGCATGTGTGAATCTGTAATAGAGTTAAGAAGTTCTAGCAACTTGTAGCCCTGTAATGTGTGAATGTGGAGTTCTCAAGTTGTGAATGTGGAGTATAGGACTTGTGAATATAGAGTTTTGAATGTGTGAATGTGGAGTTTACAAATTGTGAATGTAGAGTATAGTGTATGTGAATGTAGAGTATAGTTACTAAACATATAATCTTGTAATGTGTGAATGTGGAGTTTACAAATTGTGAATATAGAGTATAGTGTATGTGAATGTAGACCCAGGTCCACGGCATAACAACCCAGAATTTAGACATATATGTCGATCTAATGATGCAATAGGAAGATTTGTAAAATTGGAAAAATATTAATTTGGGCTAAAAGGTTTATTTATTGAACTTGAAGCCCAAAATCATATGGGCTTTTTGAGCCTGATCCGTGGTTTTGGGAAATTCTCATTGGTATTTATTCATGTGCGGCCCAAATACTTTTACATATCATTGAGGCCCACATTTCAAAATGATTGTGTGGACCATGGTCTACACAATTGTATTGTGTAGACCATGGTCTAAAATATACTGTTTTGATTCTAAAAAATTCTTTGTTTTACTGTGTGATAGAACATTAAATATTTTGGGATAAAATGTGTTTTATGAGTTAGAATAATGTACTTTATATGTGTAGAATAATGAAATTTATGCGAGGTAAGATAATGTATTTTATAAGTTAGAATAATGTATAATGTACTTCATATGTGTTAGAATAATGAAATGTCTAGAGTAAGATCATATATTTTATTAGTTGGAATAATTTTTTATGAGTTGGAATAATGTACTTTATGTGTTTTGGACTGTGGTCCACACAACTATGTAGACCATGGTCCACGCAATAATGATTGTGCAAGGCTATTTGGATCTAACTGGTGAATTTTTTTATTTTCTGAAAAACTAGAGAATTGGATTGTTGGAGAATTGAAAACAAATTTAAACATGTTTACTACTAGCACAATTTTTCATTTTGAAAACTCAAAACATTTTCAAATTTTATAGAAAACTGGAGAATTTTTTTTTTCCTTTTCCAGTAATGTTTTCTTAATTGAAAACAAAATCTCTGTCATATATTTTGCTATAGATCACTACAATCACATTTTCACAATTATTTACTTACATATTTATCCATTACTATGATTACATCCGTTATCATTTTTTTAAAACTTACTTACCATCATCTTCTATCTTTTCTACCCGCAATTACTTATATAAATATAATATATTTGCTTACATTTAAAGTTAAAACATTATTCACATTATTACAATTAAAACTTGAACTCTAAACCAAGTTTTAGATTTTAATTGAACTCAATAAATTAGTGTTTCAAATATTTTTAATTATGTATATCATAATATAAGTTTGGTCCAGAAACAGATTAAGATATGGATTATAGTCTATATCAATTACAGATTAAGAATAAAAATAATGATAAGTAAAGAACGGAATCGGAACACAAGAATTGATCACGTAGTTCAGACAAATTCTCCTACACCTATGGGACAACTCACATCAGCCCAATTCACTAGATGATACCAAAAGATTATAGGGGTTGAAGCAATATCTATACACACTATGCCCCTATTCTTCACACCAACTCAATCTTCATTAGCTACTTGAATGGGTATGTACACGCCAAATGAACACTTCAAACTTCAACGCAACATGACCATCTTACATGATGAACCTTGTAGAGCTCTTCTATCACTTCAAGATGAGATATGACAAAATGTAAAGTTTAGAATATTAATCACCAATTAGAGCACTTGTTTGTTATCATCATGAGCTTCATATTCCTCCTTTTATATTCGAAATATGATAACCAGTTAGACTAATAATGTGTTGCTTAAATTTCTCAAATCAAGGTGCTCCATTCCATTCAAAATACTGCCCTTAAAACTAGTTCAAAATACCTTTATGTTAGAGAAATTCACCTCTTCCTTGTCCACATTCTGACTCAGGTACATAAACTTCTGAAGTAGATCCAAGCTGAAAACTGTAGCTTCTGAAGTAGACCCAGGCTATAATCCAGAACCTAATATAGTCTAACAAGATAAACTAAGTTTTGACAAATAATTTAGCCAATAAAATAGAGTAAAATGTGTATCATTTGTACGCTTACATATACAATATGAGTATAATTAATGGACTAAAACCATTTGTTGCAAAAATCCCGCCTAAGGGCTGACTAATCGATGCCTAGGCGCTAGGCGCTAATTGGCCGCCTATCGTATCACCATAATCGGTGGTCTAGGCACCAACCAGCTATTGTTCTTTTTTTCTTTTTTTTTTTTTTTTTTTTTTTAAATGTGTTATTTAACTCAAAACGATATCATTTTGTGCAAAATAACCCTAAATTGTTCGAACTCTAGATTTTTTAAGGTTAATATTTAATATTTTAGTATTAAATATTAAAGTATTAAATAGTTTATAATTATCAAGTCTTAAAAAATTAAAAAAAACATATTTATAAAAATAAAAATAAAATAAAAAAAATACATGGGCGCTTAGCGCCGATTAATTGCCGCCTAGGCACGGGAAGCAGCTAGCGATTTTTTAACAATGACTAAAACTGTCATTTTCTCTTACACATAATTATTTGCTCGAGAGTGTCGTCTTATAAAGATCATAAAAAAAGTTAGAGATTCTTCTATAATATTTATGAGGAAAATGGCAAAATTTTCTCATGAGTTATAGCGATTAGTTGTTGTTATTATTATCATCATCATCATCATCATCATCATTAACTATTTACAGTTGATGTTTAAAACACTAAAAAAATCATAGATATTTTGGAAATATTAGATAACTCTTTCAAAGTCATCATTTATTTAACCCAAATACAATACTTATTTAGCATTATTTAGCATAATATATTAGTATTTATTTAAATCATATGATAATGTTTATGTTTTGTACTAATTTAGGTAGTTTGTGAATAAAACATTTAACAATGAATTAATTAAACCAATGTGGATGTTTTGAATCAACTACTACTATACCAATCGTAATATCGTGCACCACGGTGCACTTCGCAATGTGCACCCTGGTCCAAAACGATGTCGTTTCGATGTTAGTGAAAGCGGATGCGAATGACTCCAGGGAATTCATTATCTATAATACACATAATCATTATCTAGAATACACAGAACGTTTGCCTAGAATACACAGAATATTTGCCCAGAATGCACAGAATATTGACACAAAATACACAGAACTCATCCTCCTAACATTCGAATGCACAAACACATCACAACCTCTGTTAATAACATGAATACACAGAATATTGACACAAAATACACAGAACTCATCCTCCTAAACATTCGAATGCACAAACACATCACAACATGTGTTACTAACATGAATACACAGAACGGTTGCCTGGAATACACAGAATGATTGCATGCAATACACAGAACGATTACCTATAATACACAGACGGACCGAAACGAGAAACGTGATTTCTAAAAAAATGAATGGTTAGTTTACAATGCTCAAAATGACATCGTTTACGTACGTGATGCACATTGCTATGTGCATCGTGGTGCACGGTATAATTTGCCCTACTATACCTACAGAGTGCTTATTTAATCATTATAAAAATATAATCCTTAAATGGATCCCAATTGTGTTAAGCTCACAAAGTCATTCTTCCATCTAGTTTATAGGAATCGACAATAAATGGAGGCTGCAGAGTTTTCAATGGATTGTTATGCCGTGGACCCAGGTCCACCTTGCAAGGTGGACCTGGGTCTACATTCATATACACTATACTCTATATTCACACTTTGTAAACTCCACATTCACATATATTACAGGATTGTATAATACTTTACATTCACACTTTGTAAACTCCACATTCACACATTACAGGATTATATGTTTAGTAACTATATTACCACTGTTATGCATTCACACATTCAAAACTCTATATTCACAGGTCCTGTACTCTATATTCACAACTTAAGAACTCCACATTCACACATTACAGGGCTACAAGTTGCTAGAACTTCTTAACTCTATTACAGATTCACACATGCATAACTCTACATTCACACTTTGAAACCTCTACATTCACACATTTCTGAGCAACTCTACATTCACACAATCATAAGTCTACATTCACGATTTCTATACTCTACATTCACACTTTGAAACCTCTACATTCACACATTTCTGAGCAACTCTACATTCACACAATCATAAGTCTACATCCACGATTTCTATACTCTACATTCACACTTTGAAACCTCTACATTCACACATTTTTGGGCAACTCTAATTCAGCAATGTGTTTACTAATTTAATTATAAAAAAAAAGAAAAAAAAGAGACAAAACGACGTAGTTTTGGACCCAGGTCCACCTTGCAAGGTGGACCTGGGTCCACGGCATAATTTGCCGTTTTCAATTTGTTGCTAAATTTTTTGGATTATGCAAAAATTTGTGTGAAACTATTTTCACGAATTTTCATTAATGAGACGGATCGGATTAAATATAAAGATGTACTTCTTATAATGAAAAAAGTAATACTAATCAGAAATAAAATGTCTCTTACTTATAAGAGAAAATGTAATACTTTTGAAAAAAAATGTAATACTTTTACATTTTGATTTAACATGGCGTTTGGTTAGGAGGAGGGAATTATGGGGGAAAAGAATTGTAATTCGGTGGAATTGCAATTCAATGAATAAAGTAGGAATTGAAATTACAATGTTTGGTATGCAGAAATAAGAGTACAGGGAATTGAAAGGTAAAAAGTGACAAAATGACTAAAATGCCCTTATGTTGTGGTAGATGTTATAGTAGTAGTAGTAGTAATAATAATAATAATAATTCTTTCAAATAATAATAAGTATAATAATAATTCATTCAAATAATAATAATAATAATTTTTTTTCAAAATAATAATAATAATAATAATTCTTTCAAAATGATAATAATAGTAATAATAATAATAATAATTCTTTCAAATAATAATAAGTATAATAATAATTCATTCAAATAATAATAATAATAATTTTTTTCAAAATAATAATAATAATAATAATTCTTTCAAAATGATAATAATAATAATAATAATAATAATAATAATAATAATAATTCTTTCAAATTCTTTTAAAAAAAACAAAGGATATGGGAAGAGCGGCAAAATTGTCTTTACACCAACAAATTGCCCCTCCTCTCCACCGAATTGCAATTCATGGGGGTACTTCCCATGAATTGCAATTTAACATTTGGAGGGAATTGCAATTCTGCGGAATTGCAATTCCCTTCAACCAAACACTGTAGTTTGGGAATTCACTGAATTGCAATTCCCCCCAATCTACATCTAACCAAACATGCCATAAAAGTATTACATTTTTCTCAAAAGTATTATAATTTATACTATAAGTAACAAATACTTTATTCATTGTTAGTATTATATTTTTTAGTATAAGTATTAGATTAATATGAGTGGATTACAATTGGCTTTTTAGGGATGGAATGAATTCTACAGTTTTTTTTTTTCACCATGAATCCTAGCTAGAGTTTATTAGCCCAATTAGTATAAATAGATGACAACAGTATATTAAAATAATTAATTATTTTGGGAGATTATTAAATTTAATTTTAAATTTAATTTTATTATATAATTTTTTACATTTGGATATTAAATATTCTTCTAACTTATTTTAATAGTTGTATCATTTAATTACTAGGGAGACCTACTAGTTATTTATTTGATATATATAATTATTTACTATTAGATAATAATTTCTGCTACTGAGTTATTCTAATTTCAGTAGCAATTGAGATTAATTATTGACGCATTAGTGATAATTGGTCTCAGGTAGAATATTTTTCTAAATTAAATGCAACCTCTTGTACTTGTGTTATTTACTTTGTCAGTTTTCCTAATTTCCATTGATGCCACTAAAGTAAATCTATAGCGCTTGTCTTAGATTATTTAGTAGTTATGGGTAATTAAGCTGCGTGTGCTTTAGTTACTTGCAACTAAGGGGAAACAAGAATGAAATGATCTCACTTTATATTCAAGTGCTTATTATATTAATTACTTTTTGAATCTATAATCAACGTTAAATTGCACTGGTAGATATTGTCTAAACCAAGGTTTCTTATTCTAAGGGCTTTCAACATTTTATTTTGAGTTATTCTTCATCGATTTTCTTTTGTCTCATTTTTATTCTCATTGTATTTCAGATTACCATAGTTCTTTTAACCACAAAAATTAAACTAGTTACTCTTCGTGAGAACGTTCCTTAACTTATTACTCTCACTTCTACATTATAAAGTTTTAATTTGAGAGTCTACTTTCTCTCCCCTTTTCAATCAAAAACAAGTTGAGAAATATCCTTAATGTTAAGATTCAATTAATAATAATATTTAGTTATTGGCATGACACTTCCTATAATGCGTATACTCCTAACTCATAATTATAATAAACTTTTAATTTGATCACTAAAAAACTACAAATAAATACTGAAATTATTTAAAACGAAATGGATAGCTTTTACTAACTCAATAATCTTTGTCGGCTAAGTGAAGGGTGCATTGATTGTTATAGAATTATAGAAACCTAAACAAAAATAAAAATGATTTGCTAAAGGTGTGGACTGAAGATAAATTAAAATAATACCACGTGAAATGTGCTTATTAGGCAAACATCATTGAACAAAACATGCCAATCTAAGATCTACAATTCCTAGTTTGTGGATTGTGATGTGGTGTCTCTGTTCCTCGTTACAAAAACATTATAGTACAATTCTCTCTCTCTCTCACACACACACACAAACACACATACACAAACATGCCAGTGTTCCTGTGAGTCTACCATGTTATATGAGTCCTTGTGGACATATATGAGTCATTTAATACTTGAAATCAATGAATTGATCTGATCAACTGTGCAACTTTACAACTGTGCACTTTATTTGCACAGTTCGCGTTGTAAGTGAGCTAATGTAGTCCAATCCAAATATTAATCCAGAAGATAAAGGAATTGTTCTTTGACTAGAACGCAAATTTTATTGTGAATCGTAGTCTACAATAGATTGTGGACCATGCATCAAAATGACGTAGTTTTGATTAATGAAAACAAACAGTTGAAACAACCTCCGTTTCGCGCCGTTAATTTTCAGTTTATATACATTGCAGTTATCTTTGAACACAACTGCAGTTCCTTTTCGATATAACTGCAATTTCATTTGACATTATACACTCAAATATGTGAAACTGTTATTCAATTTCCTTTCAACACAACTACCGTTTCTTTTATAATACGCTGCAGTTTTCTTTCAACACAACTACAATATCATTTCGATATAACTACAGTTTCATTGGACAATATAAAAGCAAATTAAATGTAAGGCAATATCTTTTGAGATGAACTGTAGTATCCTTTACGGAGCTCCATTGAGAGTTACGACAGCCGTTTCTCTTATTTAATGAAACGACGACGTTTTGTGATCATGGTCCTCAAATGACCACAATGCATTGTGGACCATGGTCCACCGTATAACGACTATGACTAGAATGTCTACTCTTCGTTGATTTAATTATTTCTTAGATAGCGAAAAACTGTAATTTTTTTTAAATGACCTATGAAATCCTTTTTTTTTTTTTTTTTGAGAATATGAAATCCATTTTCTAAATTATTACCAAATAAACCCTAAATAAATTCCTTTTAAACTCGTGATGTGGTAATTGTTCAATTCATGAAGATTATCTAATAAATGTAAAATGTATTATTGTTACGTCTGGTAATAAATTTAAGAGAGAACTGAAAAATAACATTTCAATATCATAAGCAGCCCCGTTTAATACAAATGTGACTGCAAGTCTGCAAATAATTTTTTTTGAACATATTAATAAATTAAGGATAAAAAAGCAATATGCTTAACGTAATTTCTAATTAAAAATATTTTCCCTATACCTAATCAACAGTAAATAAAAATGAGGGGAATATATAATTTATTTATACAAGAAATAACCCCAGCATTATATTTATTATTTCAATTGTGGAATCACATGATTAGCATGTTAAGTATATTATAAATTATATATCTAATTAACACACAAATATATCTAACTCTCATCACATGGATGATACTTTTTCCTTTTGTCCAATTGAGAATAATGATAGTTGAATTCTCGCTCAGAAAAGAGTGAATAACTAGGTGAAACATTATTTTGGTGCAGTCATGCTAACACCCGACTTCTTGGGTAAGTTTGTTGCACGAGATTTTTGTAGTACGATTTATCTCTTTTGTATGATTTATTGTGGGTGGATTTACCTAATACACACTCTAAAGTTGTGACTGCAGATTTCACTCACCACCACAAAAAAAAAAAAAAAAAAA
>NC_044930.1:23515551-23741643 GCF_003576645.1 Ipomoea triloba | reverse complement strand
AAAAAAAAAAAAAAAAAAAGAAAAAAGAAAAAAAAAGGAATATGATAACTCTTGTACATTGATATAACATTTCAAATTTATTTTATATTAAATTTCATATTTATATGGCACTATGTTATATGTTGTTTAACACGTGAATAATAAAATAAAATCTTGATTGCATCCTAAGTCTCTGTCATTTAAAGATTCTTGATTCAATTATGAATGGGCTAATAGTTGTTACTTCTTGTGGCCGGGGTAACAATTTAATAATATATGTGCTAAAATTAACTTGATATGTAAGTATATTTTAGACTTAATACTACAAATAATTCTCTGACTATTAGGCTAGTACCTCTTTTAGTACAGTCTTGGATTTTCAATTCGATCAAAATACATACGTTGACTTTTATTTTTGACTAAAAATGGTCATCCGTTAGAAATTCTATCTTAAAAGCAAAAGTATTTTTGTCAAATCCAAAGCATATGACACTGAAATTGACCCTAAAATTAGTCTATTATTACATTTTCAACACAATGGCGTCAATGGTGGAAAAAAAATCTCCAAATTCATGTATAATGCCTTCAGTTTCTTTTAGTTCATTAAGGCAACGATATTATTATATGGTGATTTCATCCCAACTTTTTACTTTCAATGTGGTATTGAGTTGTGTTGGTACCGATTGGGTGGTAAAATTCTAAGGCGATCGGATAACTAGACTTTTCAATCTATTTCATATTTAACTCTTAAAAAGCTAGATATATAATAAGAATAGAATAAGTATGAAAAATATTCAATACTTAAACCTATAAAACAATCTAACTTAAATTGTACGCTACGGAATAAATGCATGTAATGTAATGTGCTTAGAAACTCAGATGATTGTGAATATTAAAAGCATGCAATACGTAAAATAGTTAAATACAGTAGAGAGCGATAATTTTTATAGTGGTTTGAACGTGTATATAATCCTTCTACCCCATTCTATTCTTATAGGAATTCACTATATATATTAATCACCTAGATACAAGATATAGTGTATGAACTCTAGTGCTTTGATCACCAAGCCGGCACAATATCTAGATCTCTTAGATAAATTAAAGTGCTCTGAACACAAAGCCAACTAACACTTATCACTAGATCACACAGATGAAGTGCTTTGATCACAAAACCAACACTATCACCAATCTCACAGATATAAAGTGCTTTGATCACAAAGTTTCTCGATGTAATACTAGTACTTGACTCTCTACTTATTGGTGTATTTGTTTTTCAAGTCTTCATGCCCTTTTATAGTTGATCAAATCTACCTACAATGGACCAACAAAAAAAATAATAAAATTAATATCTATCTTAACACTTCTAAGGACAATATTTATAAAAGAAAAAAATTAGATTCCAAAATGACTACTGGTGCATACAAATGAATGATGTAATTATTCTTAATTTTTAAATTTTATAGTATTGTAGGCATTTATATCGATGGATTATTCTAAGGTGCCAGTCAATATCACTGCAAAGTTATATCTAATAAAATCATGCAGGCATGCCTGGTAATCTGGTATTTGATATTGTCAACATTGGTGTTAATATACTCAATATTTTTGGATCTCAGCGATGCACTATGCTTACTCCCCAGTAAGCCANAAAAAAAAAAAAAAAAAAAAGAAAAAAGAAAAAAAAAGGAATATGATAACTCTTGTACATTGATATAACATTTCAAATTTATTTTATATTAAATTTCATATTTATATGGCACTATGTTATATGTTGTTTAACACGTGAATAATAAAATAAAATCTTGATTGCATCCTAAGTCTCTGTCATTTAAAGATTCTTGATTCAATTATGAATGGGCTAATAGTTGTTACTTCTTGTGGCCGGGGTAACAATTTAATAATATATGTGCTAAAATTAACTTGATATGTAAGTATATTTTAGACTTAATACTACAAATAATTCTCTGACTATTAGGCTAGTACCTCTTTTAGTACAGTCTTGGATTTTCAATTCGATCAAAATACATACGTTGACTTTTATTTTTGACTAAAAATGGTCATCCGTTAGAAATTCTATCTTAAAAGCAAAAGTATTTTTGTCAAATCCAAAGCATATGACACTGAAATTGACCCTAAAATTAGTCTATTATTACATTTTCAACACAATGGCGTCAATGGTGGAAAAAAAATCTCCAAATTCATGTATAATGCCTTCAGTTTCTTTTAGTTCATTAAGGCAACGATATTATTATATGGTGATTTCATCCCAACTTTTTACTTTCAATGTGGTATTGAGTTGTGTTGGTACCGATTGGGTGGTAAAATTCTAAGGCGATCGGATAACTAGACTTTTCAATCTATTTCATATTTAACTCTTAAAAAGCTAGATATATAATAAGAATAGAATAAGTATGAAAAATATTCAATACTTAAACCTATAAAACAATCTAACTTAAATTGTACGCTACGGAATAAATGCATGTAATGTAATGTGCTTAGAAACTCAGATGATTGTGAATATTAAAAGCATGCAATACGTAAAATAGTTAAATACAGTAGAGAGCGATAATTTTTATAGTGGTTTGAACGTGTATATAATCCTTCTACCCCATTCTATTCTTATAGGAATTCACTATATATATTAATCACCTAGATACAAGATATAGTGTATGAACTCTAGTGCTTTGATCACCAAGCCGGCACAATATCTAGATCTCTTAGATAAATTAAAGTGCTCTGAACACAAAGCCAACTAACACTTATCACTAGATCACACAGATGAAGTGCTTTGATCACAAAACCAACACTATCACCAATCTCACAGATATAAAGTGCTTTGATCACAAAGTTTCTCGATGTAATACTAGTACTTGACTCTCTACTTATTGGTGTATTTGTTTTTCAAGTCTTCATGCCCTTTTATAGTTGATCAAATCTACCTACAATGGACCAACAAAAAAAATAATAAAATTAATATCTATCTTAACACTTCTAAGGACAATATTTATAAAAGAAAAAAATTAGATTCCAAAATGACTACTGGTGCATACAAATGAATGATGTAATTATTCTTAATTTTTAAATTTTATAGTATTGTAGGCATTTATATCGATGGATTATTCTAAGGTGCCAGTCAATATCACTGCAAAGTTATATCTAATAAAATCATGCAGGCATGCCTGGTAATCTGGTATTTGATATTGTCAACATTGGTGTTAATATACTCAATATTTTTGGATCTCAGCGATGCACTATGCTTACTCCCCAGTAAGCCACATATCCTGTAAGTCAAGCACGCTTAACTACAGAATTCCTACGTCTTGAATCGAGCAGAGCTGAACTCGGCAAGGTGTCTTAATTGAATCGAGCATGAGCTGAACTCGGTTGACCTGCACCAATTTAGACCCACTCATGGGGTTTAAAGCAATGCTAAAACATGCTAGACAAATGAGAAGACATACAAATTATCATCACGAATGGGTGGTTATTTGTAGTATATTTGTGTTGATGATTAGTATTATTTTGAATTGTTTGCAACCAATTAAAAGTGAAAAATGTTTCAATGGGTGGTGGTTTATACAAACTTTCATATACTTAGACAAGGATGTGTTTGTAATGCACTTTTATTTTCTATTGTACTGTTTTAAGGTCTATAGAATAAAATTAAATTTATAAAAAAAAGTTGTTTCGAAATGTTTAATTGAAGAAAAATGAAATGTTTATTAATAGTATTTAAAAAAAAAAAAAGAGATATAGGAACTTTAAAGATTTGGAAAATAATATTTAATTAAATAAAATTATTTTGGAAGTGTTTATAGATATATTATATTGCAAAGTTACTTAAAATATTGTTGTTAAATAGTTAATTAAATAAAATAAAACTAATATCATTATTATATGATGTTCGAAGACTCAACTTGTTAGGAATATATGTTATAGATTTTGATGAGTCAAAAATGTATTTCTAATTTGACAAATTGTATCCCCAAATTTGTTTTGTAAATTGTTTGTTTAAAATTATAAAGTGTCAAGAAGATCTTATGACCAGTAAAAGTTTTTTAGAAACAGCAAAGTTCTTAGAATATTTAATTAAGAAGCAGCAAAGTTACGTTCTTAAAAAATTTTGGAAGCAGTAAAGTTTTTGGAAGAGAAGAATTTTCAAAAAATGATATAAAGAGAAGAGTTTTTGAAGAATTAATAAGGAGAAGAATTTATGAAGACTCAAATAGCTTTTCGAATTAACTCATAAGAAGAAGAGTTTTTTAATTAACTCACAAGGCGGAGAAGAATTTTTGAATTATCGTCCATGAGAAGCAAAGCTTTCAAGGAGAAGAGTTTATGAAAAACTAAGTTGAGCAACAAAGTTTTTGACTAGAGTTTCTAAGGATTAAGGTTTTTGAGTAGCAGAATTTTCTAAAGAGCAAATTAAAGTTCATTATCAAGGAAAGGTTTCAAGCAGCAAATAAGTCGAAGCAGAACACATCGATCTCATGATTGGAACTCTAGGGCATTCGAATTTCTACACAAGTTTCAAGAATGATACATGCCAAATGAGGAAGGGTTTTAAAAGTCAATAAGGCATGATTCATAGACTAAGTAGTAAGGAGTAAATTTCAATTATGTCAGATCAAGCTACTGCAACAGTCGAAATTACAAATAAAAACTTCAACAATATCTAATCAGGCTACAACAATCGAGAATTCAAAATCAAAACCATCTCACTCCAATGGCCATATTGAATGTTCACAATTCATAATTTGAATTGTGAACATTCAGTATATAAATTGTGACAGGACCACCTTGGTACATGTTACCAAGGTATAACTATTCCGAAGAACAGCCCCTCTGCTTCAACATGAATGATTGCAATCGTAATGCTTCTATTGTAACAAAGTTAACCATCAAAAAACAAAAATATCTTTAATGCTTATAATAAATTGGTTTGGTACAAATAATTCTTCCTTACCGGAGTAAACAAATATATCCTTCCCACCTTCTTTATGATTTCCTATATGTGCTAATGATAATGACTTTGTGAGTAAAATCACAACTTATTCACATAAGATAATATAGGTAATGGCAAACAATGATACAACCACTTGCTAATTAAAGAAGTGATTAAATATATTATTCATCTAATTATCTAATAAAGAAAGACTATATAATTTATTATTTTTCTATATATCATGACATCATGCATTCAATTATTACTTGGCTTAGGAAACTCATTAACATGACACAACCAATTTTATTTTTTTTTTTGAAAGGAAAGAATTATATTAAGAACTCCATAATGGAGTTAGGGGGAACAACATCCCAAAACAAAGTATCATCTTGTAAAGATGTAAAACAATCACGAGCTAAAGCATGCGCTAAGACATTATTTGATCGAGGAATATAAAGAACTGAACAAGAAATAATAGTACTCATAAGTCTGCAACACTCTTTCGTGGCAATGCCGATGTATGACATAATCTCCAGTGATGAACGTAAATTAGCACATAGAACTGCACAGTCGATAAGTAGCACAAGCNTGTTTATAGATATATTATATTGCAAAGTTACTTAAAATATTGTTGTTAAATAGTTAATTAAATAAAATAAAACTAATATCATTATTATATGATGTTCGAAGACTCAACTTGTTAGGAATATATGTTATAGATTTTGATGAGTCAAAAATGTATTTCTAATTTGACAAATTGTATCCCCAAATTTGTTTTGTAAATTGTTTGTTTAAAATTATAAAGTGTCAAGAAGATCTTATGACCAGTAAAAGTTTTTTAGAAACAGCAAAGTTCTTAGAATATTTAATTAAGAAGCAGCAAAGTTACGTTCTTAAAAAATTTTGGAAGCAGTAAAGTTTTTGGAAGAGAAGAATTTTCAAAAAATGATATAAAGAGAAGAGTTTTTGAAGAATTAATAAGGAGAAGAATTTATGAAGACTCAAATAGCTTTTCGAATTAACTCATAAGAAGAAGAGTTTTTTAATTAACTCACAAGGCGGAGAAGAATTTTTGAATTATCGTCCATGAGAAGCAAAGCTTTCAAGGAGAAGAGTTTATGAAAAACTAAGTTGAGCAACAAAGTTTTTGACTAGAGTTTCTAAGGATTAAGGTTTTTGAGTAGCAGAATTTTCTAAAGAGCAAATTAAAGTTCATTATCAAGGAAAGGTTTCAAGCAGCAAATAAGTCGAAGCAGAACACATCGATCTCATGATTGGAACTCTAGGGCATTCGAATTTCTACACAAGTTTCAAGAATGATACATGCCAAATGAGGAAGGGTTTTAAAAGTCAATAAGGCATGATTCATAGACTAAGTAGTAAGGAGTAAATTTCAATTATGTCAGATCAAGCTACTGCAACAGTCGAAATTACAAATAAAAACTTCAACAATATCTAATCAGGCTACAACAATCGAGAATTCAAAATCAAAACCATCTCACTCCAATGGCCATATTGAATGTTCACAATTCATAATTTGAATTGTGAACATTCAGTATATAAATTGTGACAGGACCACCTTGGTACATGTTACCAAGGTATAACTATTCCGAAGAACAGCCCCTCTGCTTCAACATGAATGATTGCAATCGTAATGCTTCTATTGTAACAAAGTTAACCATCAAAAAACAAAAATATCTTTAATGCTTATAATAAATTGGTTTGGTACAAATAATTCTTCCTTACCGGAGTAAACAAATATATCCTTCCCACCTTCTTTATGATTTCCTATATGTGCTAATGATAATGACTTTGTGAGTAAAATCACAACTTATTCACATAAGATAATATAGGTAATGGCAAACAATGATACAACCACTTGCTAATTAAAGAAGTGATTAAATATATTATTCATCTAATTATCTAATAAAGAAAGACTATATAATTTATTATTTTTCTATATATCATGACATCATGCATTCAATTATTACTTGGCTTAGGAAACTCATTAACATGACACAACCAATTTTATTTTTTTTTTTGAAAGGAAAGAATTATATTAAGAACTCCATAATGGAGTTAGGGGGAACAACATCCCAAAACAAAGTATCATCTTGTAAAGATGTAAAACAATCACGAGCTAAAGCATGCGCTAAGACATTATTTGATCGAGGAATATAAAGAACTGAACAAGAAATAATAGTACTCATAAGTCTGCAACACTCTTTCGTGGCAATGCCGATGTATGACATAATCTCCAGTGATGAACGTAAATTAGCACATAGAACTGCACAGTCGATAAGTAGCACAAGCCTCCTCATTCCTGCCCTTCAACCAAGAGAGAGCCTCCTTGCAAGCTAATGTTTCTGCCATAATTACTGAATCACAATAAGGTAAAGGAGTACTCATAGCAGCCACAAACTCACCAGTCAGCCTCAGAAGCACCACACCCGCTGTAGCTTTCCCCGAACCACTATCATATGCCGCATCAACATGACACCGCAAGAAGGATGGGGGCAAAGCCAGCTGCTCGTGCGTATTCTCAGTTGGACTCGCCACAGGTTGTGACAGTTGCCAGCTATGAACCGCTCTCCCCGCCAAAGCCACAACCGAAGCCGGAGTGGGAACTTTCGCCTCCCACAGAGCCGAATACCGGGTGCTCCAGATTGCATAAAGAACTGCCGCCACCTTGATGATCTCTTCGGCATCCAGGGTGTTAAGTAATTGTTCAAACCACGCCGAGAAAGACAGTCCAGCACCATCAGATATATCAATTTTTTAATTATATTAATAGTTTGTTTCAATTACTTTAAACTGAAATCATTATACTATGAATCATATATGGTTCATATTGTAAAGTAGACCACTGACAAACAAGTTCATTTTTAGTAAATTAAATATTCATTTTTAGTATACTGAATGTTCATTATATTTAGAAATGAATCTTTAGCACATTACAACGAACATTTATGTCCATATTGTAATGTGAACCAGTGTTGTAAAAATCGACCTGGGCGCCAACTAGGCACTAAGCACCCTTAGGCCGATGCGATTTCAACCTTAGGTGGCTTTTAGTCGGTTTGCCAACTAACCGACCTATTAGGCGTCCTAGGCGTCGAGTGGGGCGCCTAACTTGGCTGAGTTGGCGTCCAAATTGGCGGAGTCGGTGCCCAACTTGATTGAGTGGACGCTCAACTTGGCCGAGTGGTTTTGTTTTTTGCCTGTTTGGTTACTCTTCTTCTGTATTCCTCCAACCATATACTCAATTAACCATCTAATTAACATATGTAGTTGACTTATTTTTGAGATTATAAGAGTCTAACAACTCACGGTCTAAGTGGAAAAAGTAAAGACGATATAATCAAATTAATTACTCGACCGCCTAGGCGCTAGGCGTCCCTCAAGCACTCAACTAGCGTTAAGCGCCTTCTACAACGTTGATGTGAACTATTGGTATAGTATAATTTCCTTTTAAACTGTTGGGTTAGCATATTTATTAATTTGTATAAAAAATATTATTATGATTATGATTATTATTCACTATTTCAAAAAATAATTTAAATATTGCTTTCTTTTTACTAAAGGCCCACCATGAAATTAAAATTCCAAACAATTATGAATAAAATAAGTTTCCTGATGAGTCCTTTGCATAAATAATTGACATAATAACGTGTTTAGCTCAGAACCAAACATGTGGGCGCTACCAAATTGTCTAAATTTCACACATGATAAGTATTAATCTTATGTAAGTAATTTTATACCATCCATCTCTCAACAGTCAACACAACAATCTTTTATTTTATTTTTTAAGTGTTACTATTTGATTGGTTAAAATCAAAATATAATTTTTTTTTTCTAATTTTAATTTCAACTAGCTAATAAATAAATATCAATGTTATTGTAACTTTTATGTGCATTAGTCTAGTGACATTCATACGGTTGGTGCATGAATATAAAGTTACTATTATTAAGTGTAAGACACTTTTCTTTAATAGTTTACTTTTGGTCGTTTTGGTGAGAAATCTAATGAAATTTCACAGGGTTTTGTTACATGATTTGTGAGTGATTAAAATTTATGGTAAGAAATGTCCATTCACATGGCTTGACTTGCTTGTAGAAAGTGTGACTTTTATTCATAAAATTAAATTTGGTCACTCATAAGTCTAATAAGTACATACCATTTTAAACGAATTTATGTTATCTAAGTACTTGTAGGGAAAACCAATTTCCTTCTTATACATGCAATCTTTAAAACAAACAACCCCAAGCTGAGACATGGTAAAGTCAGATCAGGTTGATGTGAGGAGGACAGAGACAATTTAATTTGCAAATTGCAAAAGGTAATTGTTTGTTTATCTAATAAAAGGCTAGTAGGCTGATATATACTCCAATAATGTTGCAATCTTGGAATTAATTAACCTAATCAATCATTGAATATAAAAAAAAAATCTTATATCCATGATCCTTTAATTTATTCCATGTTTAACATGTTGTACACTTGATAGTAGTTAAACACTCCATGAGGACAAATAAACAAAAAGATATTAAGAGTCCGACTACTAGATCAATCTTTTAGTTGAGATGAAACTTACCATTCAATTTGTACAAATATAATTTTGTAATTGATAAATTAGTAAAGCGACAATATATATTTTTTGAAAACATCATTTCAACATTACAAAAGATATTATTGAAATCCAAATATAATACCGACATATAAGGTAGATACACCTAGGTCCAAAGGACTCTTTTGTAAGTCAAAAGTATTGGGTTTAACAACTCTTTACTATTGTAAATGCAATAAATACTTATAAAGTGATATGCACCTAAGCTATGTACCATACCTATTTACATAATATGTGCCATTTCCTTTATGGGTGTGACATAAACTTTAATTTACATAAAAGTCTACAGTCTTACTTGAAAATATGCACTAAGTAAAGTTCATCTTATGGCTTAATACAAAAAGAAATCAGTTCATATTGTTCATAATTAATCAGTTCAAATTAAGAAAATCAATAGATCACGCACTTAAAAAAAAATCAAATTTAAGAATTTGTAATTATTAAGTTAATTGTTTAATGGACTTGAATATGCTGGTTGCCTGGTGTGACATAAACTTGACAAGCAACAAACCTTAGTTGGGGGATATCCAATGAAAGGATAGTTTCTAGAATGTAAGTTCATTTTCTATATCTTACTTCATGGTTATAAAAGAATCTGTCCATTTTCTATTACAACTGCTATTATTATATACAATACACTTGCAAACAATATATACTTCCTTCTATCTCTCTCTCTCTCTCATCTTCTTGAATTAGGCAATTGGTCCGTCAAGCTAAGAATGACTCGGAAGTGCTCCAGTTGTGGGAAGACAGGCCACAATTCCAGGACATGTAACAACAATAATGATGATGATCATCACCAAAGAACAAGCAGCTCCATGAAGCTCTTTGGGGTGAAACTTATTGGATCTCAGCTGAATTCATCGTCATCTTATTCTTTTGTCATGAAAAAGAGCTTTAGCGACGACTGCCTTCCCGCAGCTTCCTATTCATTCGTAGACAGCTCCTTTGGATCTTCTGGGTTTTTACTCGACGAAAATTTTGACGATAAGGTGCCCGGCTGTGGGTATATCTCCGACGGCCTCGACGCCGGCAACCGGGGAAAGAAAAGGGGTAAGTTCGAGAATTTATTATTATTATTATTATTATTTTTAAATCAAGCTCCAATTCATGTTTGTTTGTTTGTTATGTTTGTTTTGTTTTTGTTTTTTTTTTTTTAATTTTTAAAAATAATATATTTATCATTTTCATATGTATTTATATAGAGTGATCGGATTTAATCTAGACAACAAACTCACTACCCTATTTGATGTTATGGAATATTCATTTATTTTGAATAAAAGGAGAAAACTATCTAGATATTAAACAACAATTATTCTCCATTGAGGAACAGTTAAAAAAAAATTGTATATGAGAGAATACAATGAATTCGATGTTCTTTATTTGAATAATTCAATTACCGTTAGTGATTTCGTCATTTTTTATTCTTGACTTAAAATTTCATTTATTAATGTCCTTAACTAATTATTTTGAACATATTTTAGTATTCGGAAAACTAAAATAGTTAAAAGTCGGAACGAAATACTATATTTCTTGACTAAAATATATATAAATTTGATATGTAACAGTATTATTATATGAAAATAGAAAGTGAGAAATAAAGTGGTGAAATTACTATAGATAGATTATTTTAGTAATTTACTCTTATTTATTCATTTATTACTCTCTTTTTTTTTTCTTTTTCTTTCTTTACTTTTTGGTAATAAAGCATCATGCTTCATAATGTTGTAAAAGTTTTTATAATATTTATATACTATATATATATATATATATATATATATTTATATACATAATTGTTAAGTTTTATAAATCAAAATATATTAGTTTATATCTGTGGAAAAAAGAGTTCAATGTAGGCATGTATAAAAATGAAAAATAAGACTAGCTTGTTGGGTTTTTTCTGACGATTTTGGTGATGATTGTATGAATTGGCTTTGCATTAGAAAAGCTAGAATAATAATTATAATTATGACAAAAATAAAGAAATAAAAGAGAAATTGGATTATTGTTTATTAGGAGTTCCATGGAGTGAGGAGGAACATCGGATATTCCTAGATGGTCTAGAGAAACTTGGGAGAGGTGACTGGAGAGGCATTTCCAGACATTTTGTGACGACAAGAACTCCCACCCAAATCGCCAGCCACGCCCAGAAGTATTTTCTTCGTCAGAATAGCCTCCAATCCAGGAAGAGAAGACGCAGCCTCTTTGATTTGGTATGTCAGACATTTTTTTTTTTTTTACAATAACCATAATGTTTAGTTCACTTAAAATTGAAAATGGTTAGTGACCTTGTATGCTAGTTACTCAATTTTTAATTAAATTTTTTTAAAGCACGGCTTGCTGGTTATATGGCTTTGTTTAACATACCTAGCTTATAAGTTACCTGAAAGTTGAATAGCATCTCATAATAAAGTAGCAATATTTAGATTTAATTTAATTTTTATGTATTTTAAAATATGTTATAAAATAAATTAAAGATGAAATATTTTAATATATTGTTTCATATTATCTATTTTTTTTAATATTATCCATTCATTAGATATTTAAATAGAAAAATACTTTCCTTATATATTAAGTAACCATGCGTCCTTAGTAGCTCCAACCTTGATGAACAAATATGGTGGTGAAGAATTGGGGAATAGAAAAATGTTTAGAAAATATTTAGATATCAGTTAGTTTTAATTAAACAAAGGTAGATTGTCTCATTTTTGTAAATTAATAAGGACATAAAAGGAGAGAAAATATTAAAAGCCAATAACTTATTTTGAAACGCTACTTAAATGAGCGTTTCAAAATAAACTATTATTTTAAGCCACCAAACAGAACTTATAGCTCATTTTTAGTTAAAATAAGTTATAAGATCGAAAGTAACCTCTACCAAACAGCACTATGTATCTTTTTAATCGGGAGTTTCTGCGAAGTCATACTTTCAGATTGAAGGGAGACTTTCTTTCCATAATCATTCTACTTCTCACACTTACTTTTCTAATGAAACATGACTACAATTATATTTAAATATAACTTCTTCTTTTTATTTTTTTATTTTTTTTTTATTTAAGAGGATAACGTTGTAAAAAGACTTTCGTATGACAGTACTATTAGGATTTAAACTTTAATTTAAACCATGTTGAAACTAACTAGTGGCCTATTTTGTGATTGAACGTGCAGGCATGGAAGGCTGATGAGTCTAGGGTTTTATGTGGGAAAATGGCAAAATCAAGAAGTTCTTCCATTATAGATTTCAGCAGCACAACTACATCATTATCTGCAATTGCATTATCATCAGGACAAGACTCAAAATCAAGTCAATATTCTAATATTATTTCAGCATCAAGTTTGAGTTTTGCCACCCATAATGATAATCAAGATAATATTGGTGTTCAAAGCCCATCACCACCACCTTCACCAGATCTAGAGCTTACTCTTGGAGGAACTATTTCTGTTGTTTGATCCGCACTGAACATGATGTATTCATCACTAAGAATATATATATATATATATATATATGCAAGTTAGTTCAGAATTTACTCCAATATATACTAATATTAAACACCCCCCACCTTATTTTTGAAAAATTAAGGTTGTCTCAATAATTTTGTCCAAGAAAAGAATTTGTTCGGTTTAGAATTTTTAAAATTTTGACTTAAAGGTTTAGTAATGATAAAAAATTTACCTTATTATAAGGTGAATCTGAATTTGTTGATGTGTATATGAAAAGTAAGTTCATAAAATTATTTGTAAGCGCGTTCAGTTTATATATAAGATGAAAACGCCCATTCAAGTGTGGATGTGTGTACCATGTAAAATTATAAAGTGTACCTTATGATATGTAAAAGTGTAACTTATCAAGAATGTGTACATTTTGGAATTTTAAAGTTCACATTTTTTAGTTACACTTTTATTTATCGTATGATATATTTTTGTAGATTGTATAATGCAGTTTTGAGTTTGTATGTTTGGACACCAATTCACACCTTATGCGCCTCCTATATGTGTGTGTCTAATAATTTTGTATTCAACAAGTCGAGTCCAAGTAATTAAAGATTTATTCACTTCGTTTATGTTAATGAACAAACTAGTCCTCGTTTGTTCACATTTATATGAGAGTTGTTAATTATTTAATTTGTGACACCAATTCTGTATATGAAATTGAGTTTAGAAACAATGGAGATTAACAATTCTTAGTTCAATGAAATCTCAAATTGAATTGCTTGTTCAGTGGAGGCTTAGAGAGTGAAGTTCAACATCTTATCATTAAATTAAACGTGGTGTATATTGCTACGTAAACATAAAGAAATAAAGTAAGGTGTTTGTTATTAGTTATAATTTTTAGCATAATGATAAATGTTTGATCTTGACAAATGGTATCATGGTAGGTCATAAGTGGCTGCTCTAGCGGGTGTTAGGGCCTGGGAGGGGGATATAGGGCCAAGTCCAGCATAAATGTGACGTTAATGGTAATGCAAGCATAAAAAATAAAGTTACGCCTTTATTATTAATATTAATTTTGACATAATGATAAACGCTCATGACAAGAATCATTTTGCAGTCGTACAAATTCAAATACAATTTTTACATTACATTTAAATATATATATTCGAGTAGGGGTTTGGTGTTTCCCGGGGAGAGAGTATATAATAAATTTCTAATATTTTAGTTTGTCCATGCTTTACACACACTTTCAAGTTTGACATGTTTATTCTTTTGTTAATACATAGTTGCATTACTACATGTTTGCAATTGGTGAATACTTAATTTATTACACCACGAGCTGCAGACCTCCAAACCAAGTGTTTCGTAATAAATTTCGTTTCTGTTAACTTATGATTTTTTTTTCTCGAAACGATGAACTCTTTCTAAAAAGACAAAAAAAAAAAAAGAAAAAAAAAAAGAAGAAAATCAAACTATACTAAGATAGTCAAAGAATAAACAAATGGGCAACAATACTAAATAATTAAATTAAACAAAGTGAAAACACCCCATCACCACCATCATTTTTTGGGTGTAGTCCAGGGTTTCTACCGTCAAACACAGTGACTAATCCTCTCCCCTCACTTCGCTGAATTGTAGGCACCTCAATTGGATGGAACAACTGGCCATCCAGGATCAAACCCTTGATCTTTGGTTAAGGATGGATGGGTCTCTTTCCGCTCAACCACACCGCTAGATTATTAGCATCATTATTATAAAGTTTACCATGTAAATCAACATTGACATTAGGTAAAACTCAAAAAACTTTGGATTATATCAGTGATGATTGAAAGATGTGTTATATATCTCAACTAAAAGTCTAAAAAAAATAGTTGGATTGTACATTTATTATTGAGAAAATTGTAATTTATGCTCATCCATAATATGCCAATTATCAATGTCACTCCTGAATTATTAGTGGTGTAAATATTCCTCCTCAATTTTTAAAAATGTACATATATAGCCCTCCCAAGTCCCATCATTAATTTTATATATTATACTTAACAATATGAACATATTGTGGGACGATTTTTCCCTTTACGCAGGTACAACCCCTAAATTTTTTTTTTTTTTTTTTTTATACATATTCTTCGGTTATACCCAGTCCAATCAATATCAATATTAATTGATACCCTATAAATTTTCGTTCTTATTATTAGCACAAAAAGTTAGCCCACCAAATATGTCCATATATTATTAATTTTCACTTAAAGATGGAAGATAAGCATTGATTACTCACATAGAATCCAATACTAATAATTTGACTTGAAAAAGAATATTTAGTGTGCTAAACAAGTTTTTCTGTTTTAATATATAATTACATGAATAACCTTTGAGGGAGACAGTATTCCTATGTATAAATAGTCTAGATCTCTTTCGATTCACTCTAAATTTCAATCAAGCAACTAATTTAAAGAATTTTTTTGTCAAACATTTGAACAAGAAAATTGTTGGTTCATCAACATCAACAATATTATGAAGATTTTTCTATACTATCCACTCAAATGTGTCTTTACCAACTAACTTTTCTCTTATATTTCTTTGTCCATGACCAAAACGTGCCCAATCAGACAAAACTTGCAAACTATATACATATATTAGTATGCAAATCTTTTAAAAAGAAAGATTAATCTATACACACTACTTTAATTTCTTCCTAATGCTACCTAACCATCTTGATTAGAACTACTCCTCTTTCGTGTAATTTAATCTAGCAAAACTAACTTTGCATTTTTATGGTTGCTTAAAATTGAAATAATTTATCGAGTTATTTCACTCAAAATTTTAGTTAAAATAATGCTTTGACGCATAACATGACTCTCGATCATTTGATGAGGTTGATGAAATATTACTATATTATATACTAGACTAGTCAAGTAGGCAGTGGACCATAAAACGTACATTTTTAATAAACTAAAAATACATAATTTGCATTGTGTACTAAATGTACATTTAGACAAAATAATGCATTTTCTCTAAATACAAGGTACATTTTTAATATATTAAAAGTATATTATTTGTGTACTGAATGTACATAATTTAATAGTATAGAAAATAATGTATTTAAAGTACTTAAATAATGTATTTTCAAATAATGTACTTTTTATTTATGGTTCGCACAACTATAGGGGGTGTTTGGTAAATAGCTTTTAGCCAATTAGATTAATGGATTTGACTAATTGATAGCATTAACTGATTGTAGAAAAGTGTTTGGTAAATTAGCTGTTAGCTGTTAACTGATAGCTGATTACATGCAAAATGATTTTCTCAAAAAGCTGATCGAAAAAGCTGCTTTGAATTTTAATATTTTAGAATAATAAGCTGTTACAAAAACTAATTAGTTAAACACTTATATTAACTATTTAATCAAGTTAAACAACTAATAATGGTCAAACAAGTTAAAATTAGCTATAAGCTAATTATGTTACCAAACATGGCCATTATGATTAAGTGAAGTAAACCCAATCCCATAGATTAATTTGACATATTTGGCCCAAGTAGTTGCCTAAACTCAAAAGCCCAAGTCTAGTGGCTTGCTTGTTAGACAATATTAAATGTCATTAATGCTCAAGTATGGAGCTATTGCTGCAACACAACCACATTGGAACTCATAGCTTGATGATTACATATGATGATACCTCCCAATATTTCAGGAGAGCTTTAGCCTTTAGTACAAATAATAAGTTTTCATATTTTAACTAGACCTGATTTTCTTTGATTATATTATTATTCAACAACTTTAGCTACTCATAATTGTACGTAGAAATCAACTAATAAATATTTAAGTTAATAATATTGTATACTATATATACCGCCACATATTATTAAACTCTTTCAAAATATTCTTTGCGACCTGCTATATATTATTTTCTCTACCCAATTTTGTGTTTGCTCAATGAATATTGAGGCTTAATTACTTGAATTTAATTATTATTTAATTTTTCATAATATTAACTTTTACATTATTATATAAAATTTATATTTTTAAAAAACTATATTAAAATTACTATTAATAAAAAATATTAAATTAAAAATAATAATATAATAAAAAAACAAATAAAAAAGAATTGACTTTGCCACCGAACAGTAAACCTAACAAGTAAAATGATGAAACTGAGAGACTAATTTTTAGTACCTTAGGTTGATTAAATTCATTATATATGCCAAGGACCTTGTGGTCCAGTGGCATCAAACCCTTCCTTTTAAATGGGAGGTGGTGGGTTCGAGCCTCAGTGGAGGCAGGAGGCAATACTAGCCTAGCTCTTGTGCTCCAATACTTTGAGAAAGTAATTATGAACAGATACTGCATTCTAACAGCCTAGCTCTTGTGCTCCAATACTTTGAGAAAGTAATTATGAACAGATACTGCATTCTAACAGAGTTAGTAGTATTCAAAAAAAAAATTCATTATATATACAAAGCCTTTCTCTCAACCCACTTGCTATGAAAACGAAATGAAATAAAATGTAGCAGGAGCGTGCATGTAGCAACACTATACTTTTTTTTTTTTTTTTTAATAAATTTTATTACATGTATACTAATGCGGTATGCATTGGTTGACTATGAAAAAGAAAAAAAGAAAAGAAAAGAAAAGAGGATTACTGATCTTTCTTTTTGTTTTTTTTTTCTTTTTTTTTATTCAATAAAATCATTGTATGAGACCCAACTTGTGAATAATATTTTTTATTACATTTAATATATTATGTACCTTTAAATAAATTAAATGTGCATAATATGTTAACTGCAAGTACATACATAAGGTGTTAATTATAATATGTACATAATTTATTAACTAAATGTACATAATATGTTTATTGCAGACACATAATCTTGACAGAGTTCATAATACACATAATAGACTATGGTCTATGAAATTAAATAATTAATTGACAATGTTGATTTGAAACAAAAGTAAATCTGATGTGCATGTCTTGAGTATTCATATAGGGTCCATTTGGAAACCTAGAAAATAATTTATGGAAGTCATTTTTTTTTTTGGATTTTTTTCGTGTGTAGGTATTCAAAATAAATAAATAAATAAAGTGATGGATCTCAGCAATACGCTAGGTTTACTTCCCAGTGGATTATTGTGCTTAACCACAAAGTTCTTTGGCTATCTAATTGTCATATCTTACTTAATTAAAATCAGAGTTAATACCACAAATGGTCCTCTGACTATTGGGGTAGTACTTCTTTTAGTCCTCGACTTTCAATTCGACCACAAATGATCCTCTGACTTTCATTTTTGACCACAAATAGTTCTCTGTTAAAATTTCTGTTAAATAGGTGTTAAATCTAGGGGTAATATCGTCAAATTGATTAATATTATTATGATTAATTCTTTTTTAGAATTATATGACAACATAATTAATTTCAAACATTAATAAACATTAAGTTAATAAATATAAAAATAAAATGGACGTGAGAACTTATATAAATGAACAAATTAAATAAAAATCCATGATTAATGTTCACAATTTGTACTTGATTAATTATATTAATTCAACGGTAGCAGCTTTCAGTTATGTCTGAAACAAAATGTTTGATCGATTAATGAAAAGTGAAAATTATTAATCGACCATGTATGAACAACCATGAAAATGATGAAAGCAAGATTTTTAAAAAAAAATCTTCCATTTTAGTCTGTTGGTTAAATTAAAATAGATAGCTCTAATATTAAATCTTAATTTTGTACACATAATTACGAGAATAAAGTGTATTGTCTTTTTATTTATGAGTATTTATATTTGTTAATTGTTTCAATTATGCTTGTTGGTGAAAAATTATAAACATTTTTATTTTATGAACATTATATATATCAATTTGACGATAATACCCCTAGATTTAACACCTATTTAACAGAAATTTTAACAAAAGGACTATTTGTGGTCAAAAATGAAAGTCAGAGGACCATTTGTGGTCGAATTGAAAGTCGAGTACTAAAAGGAGTACTACCCCAATAGTCAGAGGACTATTTGTGGTATTAACTCTTAAAATCAATTGGTCATAAGTAGGTGAATATTAACTATTTAACCACATCCCTCTGTGGTAAGCCACAACGCCACGTCTCGAATCAAGCAGCAGTTGAACTCGGCCACCCGGTCGACGTCCAACATAAAGTCAAAAGAAAATATTTGTTTTGGTGAACAGAAAAAAGTCTAATTTGGAGAAAAATGTCTTCATATATTTTTAGTTAGAAGACATTTTCTAGATTCTTTATTTTCTCGTGTCTCTTTTATATATCATATATCTTTAAGTTAGTTTCCGGATTATTATTACCCTCAAGACTACCACCATCAAGACCACCACTCCACCTCCATCACCACCAACTCCACCATCACTGCCACTTTACCTCCACCGCCACCACAACTTATTATTATTATTATTATTATTATTATTATTATTATTATTATTATTATTATTTTATATGGAGTAACAAATAATATGTTCATTTTAGGAAAATGAATAAAAAAGAAAAAAGAATACAATTTCTTAATTTTAAATCAAATAGAAAAAGATAGTTTTATGGTCGTCTTCACCTAAATACCATAAAATTTAAATATTTTTTAGAAAAATGAGTTATTTTTAAAAATTATTTTTCAAAAGACGTTTTTGAGGTTTTCAAATGGAATATTTATCAACTTAATTACTAGCTCCACGATGGACCTCCAAGAAGGGCTTATGCTTACCAAGTTATAGCCCAAGAAATCTCATTAAATGTGTTAGAAAATCTAATGGGCTGGGAAGTGAGACATAGGGAATAATAGGAATATCACGAATTCACCATATCAACCCATCATCCTTGGTCTAGTGATTTAGGTGAGAGAGCAAGCTAGACTTCAAATTTTACTATAATTTTTTTTTGAGTACTACTGATTCTGTTACAATGTAGTATCTGTTCATAGCTACTTTCTCAACCTACTGAAGCACAAAGAGTCAACAGTTACTATAATTATTTGAGTAACTTCTTTGATATTGAATGGTATTGCTGTCATATTGTATTTAGTATAGTTGCTCCCAAACTTCAGTCCTGTGACCAGGTGAGCTGTTCATGCAAGCTTGTATTTAGTATAGTTACATAGGTATAATGAATTGTATCAAATATTATTAATCTTGCAATCGTTATATCGTGGACCAGGGTCTACAGTGCATTGTGGGCGTTGGTCTGAAACGACATCGTTTCGAATGTTAGTGGAGGGTAGACGCGAATGACTTCATGAAATACACAGAATCTTTGTCTAGAATAAACATAATGATTGAGAGAATACACAGAATATTGACACAACTACACAGAACACGTCACAACCTATGTTTAAGTACCCCTAACATAAATACACAGAATCGTAGTCTACAATACATAGAGATCGAATGCCTTTAAAGAATACACAAAATATTAACACAAATACACAGACGACCGAAACGGAAAACACAATTTCTAAAAAAACAAACCGTAAATTAAAATGACCAAAACGACGTCGTTTTAGTACGTACATAGTGCACAATACATTGTGCACCCTGGTCCATGATATAAATTTCCTTAATCTTGCACTGATATATAATATTTTGTACAATCTATTATACTTGTGTGATTATATAACAATTATAGTATGGCAAAAAACATGATGTATAAGTTGGTATCAAATAAAATTTTTATTTGAGTAACAAAATGGTTTTGAAGAACATATCATTTAATTGCCAACAAGTTCCCATATGAGAATTCAGACAAGTGTTGCAATGAAAAAGAAAATCTAACAAATTTTAGATTTAGTGTAAATTAACAAATATATACTATTTATAAAACTAACTAATAAACAACGGTTAGGGTCTTAGGGATAGTAAAAACAACCATCTTAACGTCTGATTTGATGATGATTCTAGGGTCTTATCACATGTTGTATGTACTCGATCTCAATTTTACAACACAATATTATTAGTGGCAATGCATTATTTACTATTATTTTTTTTCTTTTTATTTTAATTTCCTAATGGTAACGCAATGGATGCGGATCATATATTTTTACCAACTTTTCCTATTTAAACCCCTACCATGCATAATCAAATCCATTCAAAACAAATCTAAGGATTCTATAGAAATTGAATAATAATTCAAGACATTATGGGTGCAAAGTGTGATGTCCAGTTTCTCCTCTTCGCCGCGATCCTCTGTGCGGCGGCGGTGGCCGGAGCCGCCGCCGAGGCGGCAGCCGCGGCGGCGGCGCCAGCGAATCTGGTGGCGATCTGCACGCAAGCCGTGAAAGACGACGAGCTGATCCCCTTCTGCTCGCAGGTGTTCCTGAAGGACAAAGCAGGCCAGCTAGGCGACGTGAACGACTGGGAGAAGAACAGCCGCGTGGTGATCACGCACGGCGCGTCCAACGCCGCGTCCATAGAGAAGTTTGTGGAACAGCTGGCCAACAACCAGTCGCTGTCGATGTACGAGCGCGCCACGCTCAACCTGTGCGTGCAGTCCCTGAAGAGAGGCGCGGAGCAGATCGCGGAGGCGGCGGCGGCTTTCAACAAGATGGACAAAGTGGACGTGCACGGCTTGAAAGACGTCCAGATCCTGATGGACGACGGGAAGTCCAACCAGGGGAAATGTGAGGACATGCTGGAACCCCAGAAAAGCCTGGCCAATGTCTGGAAAGAAGTCCATGACGCTTTCACCGCCACCAGGATTGTCACCAGGTTCTTGACCCACGTTAAGAGTGAATAATTGCTCTGATATGTTCTGATCTACAACACCCAATCATGCATGCATGTACCATTGTTTTGGTCACAAAAAAGTATAATTAATTATATACGTATTTTCTTCTTCTTATTATTAAGTATTGTATGGACTCATTCCTACTTTTATTATTGTTGTTACGCGATCAGCAAATCATGTACTAGGTCTTTATTATCATTATTACTGGTTGTTTAAGGGGTTTGGATCAAGTGCCTCTTCTTCCCCTTCTTGTATTTGGGATATATTTGTGATTTATGATACTTTAATAATAATAAAGGAAGTCTTTTTTATATTCAATAGCTACTCAAAAATGATCCGTGCAGTGTGCGGTGATATACATTCGCGTAAAAAAAGAGGTTTTGAAGTAATATTGATATTTTATTACTTATTCAAATTCAATATACTAAATAATGTTCATTTTAAAAATACGGTAGATTCTTTTTTATAATACTAATGCAAATAGGGAAATACATCATTCTATTGATGGACATCAAGTATGTTAATTAAGAAAGCACAATAGGTTCATTTTCACAATACTAAAACATTTTTTGTTCATTTTTACAATACTAAAATATTTTTTGTTCATTTTTACAATACTAAAATAAGTTTATTGACATAATACGAAAAGTTCATCTTTATTAAATAATGCAACTACAATATAATGCCGATGCACTTAAAATATGTTCATTAAGGGAATATAGAGGATTTTTTTTTTCTTCAAAATATAGAGTACTCATGTTATCAAAAGTCTATAAGTAAACAACTAAGGTCCAAACTGAAATCGCCAAGCTAATTTCTATGTAATCACCCATTAAATTTTATCGTAAACTAAGGCTACAAATTTAAAAGTTACTACTATAACTTAATTACACAATTATTAAAGCGATATATGGATAAAATATATTAATATGAGTATTATTTAAAATATTTCAATGAGATATATATTTTTAATAATATGTTGTATAGCACTGATTTTATTTATACAAAAATGGAGAATAATATATTTAAGTGATAATGGGGTAAATTCTTGCAATTTTAATAAACGTACGGTGTTATTATAATGAAACAACACTTGTATACGATAAATTAAAATTTTAATGAACAAAATTTTATAATAATGGTCCATGATCTATAATGCAATTTGTCAGGTTATATGTATTGGACCAAAATTGAATCCGGCTAATAAGCTCACTTAAAATTTCAAACCTTAAAACTGTTGGTCCAAGAGAAGAATTATTTAGGCTAAATTTACTATGGACCACGATCTATGTAGCAACGTGGACCCTAAAGTATGTATTATTTTAATTGCATTTCAATATTGCTATGTTTTTTAGTTTCATTTTCCCTCCACACTAGTTTCATTATGATATCATTTTGATTCTACTATAATTTCATTTGATACATGACTGGATTTTGGGTTGTGCAAAATGCTCAATTTTTAGAGGGACAATATTTTTTTTGACCTAACTAAAAAAATCAGCAATGAATCCTGAAACTCATCAGTTTTGCATGGCAAAACCATTCTGATCGGTTTCACCAACGGTGACATAAATGATGTCTCAAGCCTTCCAAAAATCGAAATCCCAAATTTGCCCTTAATGGCCCGGTCCACGTTAGCTCCACGCGTGGAGTATGGCGTGGAACCCTACTGGAAATGTTCCACGCCTCCTCCATGCGTGGAGGCGACGTGGATTGACCCCTGCTTGGTTGCTTTTCCGTTTGTTCATTCTTTTCGGTCTCGGGTCCTGTTCTGTCCTGCGGGAATGACTTCGGAACATAATATAAAGTCGAGTTTGCAGATTTGATCACATTAGAGTCTTTTATGCATGAAATGATTACAAATGGGTGACAAAATCACGCATTAACGTCCTATAGCTGACCCTAAACTCGACTATTCTTGGCGCTTATCAAAAGACAGTACTTAAGAGAGAGAGAGAGAGAGAGATTTTATAGTGGTTCGGCCAACTCAACCTGCTCCACTCTTTTCCTTGGAACTCTTAGGAGGTTTGCACTATCTCCAGTACACAACCGAACGTTCACGCTCTGATCACAAAGTCAGCCGTGAACTTGACCAGGGTTTTCAACTGTTCACTGAGTTTACGCTGCCCCTTTCTACAACTATCGAGTAGAGAATACAAGTTGGAAGAAAATAATTATTCTTTCTCCAACAAAGATAGCTTGGCTTGATGATCTTGATCTTCTCTATGAAATTAGTTCAAGTCTCTTGAAATTTGGATATAAGCTTTGTAGCTTGTCTCTTTCTCTCAATAATCACTAGATGTGAAATACTTGAATACTTGAAAGTTTTGAGCACTTAGAAATTTTTAATTGATAAGCCATTATTTCTTTAGTCATAGAAAAAGATATTTATAGCCAAATTCAAATAGCTATTAACTAGTGGGCAGAGACTGACGGGTTATCTGGAGCTGAGGGTAGGTGAGCGTGTAAGAGTTTTCAGCTGTTGAGGACTTAATTTGCACTGAACATTACTTTTTGTTCTGCACAAATTGTGTAGGCTTAAGGAAAAATCTTCCTTGGGATTTTTCCCTAGGACTTACTTTGCCTTGGATACATTCGCTCAGACTTTAAAGTTTCGAACTATAAGCCCAGAGAATGTCTCGAGCAATTCTTTCGAATGGTTAACTAGGTTAACTTTTCGAACCTTAAACCTCTCGGATACGAATGGTTAACCTTACCATTCGTCCCTTGTTACTCCTCAAAAGGTAGGTCCTTCTGTCTTTTGACCTTTGCAACCTTTCGGTTACGAATGGTTGACCTTAGCATTCATTTTAATTTGCTAACACTTTGAAAGGTAGGCCCTTCCACCATTCAGCATTTGCAACCTTTCGGTTTTGAGGTCTTCTACTCTTCGAATCGTCAACTCTTCAGTCTTCAAACTCTTCTAAGTCTTCTTCTCGAACCATTCGAAAGATAACCACTCGGGTAACTATTTGAATACTAATTGAGACTGACCGAAACGTAACCTTTCGAGTCATTTCGAGCTGCCACTCGAATTGTTTGATCATTCGAATTTTGACTTCTCGTGTTACTAATCAGACTATTTGAAGTTTGAGCATAATAACTCTAAGTCTAGAAACTTAAACAGATTGGGTGGTCTAAAATTCCTAATCAATTGATATCAATCTAAGTACAAAGTGTTCCTAATACTATGTCTCACCGACGATAACCTTCCCATTATTTCTTTAAATATTATATAACCTGCATATATTTTTTTGTGACTTATATGCTCATACATGACTTATATATGATTGCATATCTTCAAATTTAATCATCTATGTACATTATTTTTATTCATTGTGCATGAAATTACTCTGTGAAATATAAATTAGTTTGCATAAATATTTTATAAGGTTAGCTTCTTAAACTTCCCTATAAAATATTTCCTTGTTTAAATTTCTTAAAAGATTACTTCTAAAATAGGTTCTTGAAATATTTTATATTTCTTGAAATTAAATTTGCATGATAATTTTAGCAATGCATGTTTCGTGATTTCTATGTATATATATTCCTATTCTTTCCAATTGTTGAACAGAAGCTTTAAAAATTTCTTAAAATCTATTCAAATGTGTTATTTATAAATATGTTTTATGGCTCCAAAATTATCTTTTATCAAAATTTTCTATAGGAACTCAAAAAACATGGTGATTTTGTTTATCAGAATAGGCTTGAAATATTATTTTTATTGTTACAAGTTCATTCAAGAAAATCCAGTTTCTATATGATCCTCGATCTCTTATTTGGTCTGGAAGTGGCTATAACATCAGAAAATTCTTTGACTTTATGCCCAACCAGATTTAAAACACTTTTTGCGTGTGTTTATCTTTATCCCATGTATACTTAAATTGCATGATTGTATGCATACTTCTTAACGTATCTATATATAATCAGTATGTCGGCATAACAAGTTCCTACTTACAAATGCACTCAACCAAGCTAGATAGCAAACAAATTTGTGTCTACCGCTGTATGATCTCAATGTGAGTCACAACAGAAATAGAAACACTCATATCGTCTATTCAACATCTGGTGAAAGAACCAGTTCACACTCACCACATACACGCACACAAAAGTGCAAAACAAACACACTACACGTCTATCTCTACAATTGCATTCGCTTATGTTGAGTAAGCAAATATTGCTAAGTTTTTTAGTTTCATTTTCCCTCCACACTAGTTTCATTATGACAAATACTAACGTATAGTATCATTTTAATTCTACTATAATTTCATGTGATACATGACTGAATTTTGGGTTGTGCAAAATGCTCAATTTTTAGAGGGCCCAATATTTTTTTTGACCTAACTAATTAAAAAAAAAAGCAATTAATCTTGAAACTCATCAGTTTTGCATGGCAAAACCGTTATGATCTGTTTCACCAATTGTGACATAGATGATGTCTCAAGCCATGAATCTGAGATAACTTGAAACCTATACCATTCACCCCAATACCGCCTGAGAAATTGATTCTTCCCCTAACAGATCATTCTACTGCATTACAAACGATAGCGATAAAAAAACAGGGCCTCATTATTTACTAGAACGCGGCCACAAAAATCCAAAAACTGGCCCTCATTTGATAATATAGGCTAAAGTGTCATTCCGCACCATGAACCATTCCCGATTATTCATCCCGCACCATAGTCTTCAATAAGTGACTATTCGCGCCATAAACCAAATTTGTTTTTCCACCTAGTCTTTTTCGTAGGTTTTCCGGTATAATTGATGACATGTCGTCGGTTTTAAGCTGATGTGGCTTATTTGTTAATGAGGTGGCTTTAATTAAATGAGATGGAGTCCATGTAAGATAAAATAAAAATAAAAATAAAAATCCTCCTGCGAAAAGTTCCCGACTTCCCGTCTAAATCGACGAACAACAAACCTTCGGCGAAATTGGCGAATGCAGTCTTTAATCTTCCGAATCGACGACTGCAAAGCAAAGCCCTCTGTTGGAGTTGGGTGTTGGGTGAGCTTATACTTGACTGCAAAGCAAAGCCCCTTGTTCTTTCTCCTTTTCGATTGGGTACAGATCATATGATGTCTAAAGTTGTTTGCTCGCACATGGGCTACAAATAATCCAAATCCAGTGCCTGCAGAGTTTCTCTCACACTCTCGTTGATCATTAACACATAATCTTTCGGCGATGGCTTAAAGTTTCTCAAAAACAAGCTGGGGGAAAGGTAACGGTAAATGGGGTGTGTCAACAGTGTTGATATCCAACCATGATTGAACTTTTTGTTTCTTGGGATGTTTAGGATTGCTTAGATGTGGGAAGAGTTGCAGATTGAGGTGGATAAACTACCAGAGGCCAAACCTAAAAAGAGGGAATTTTACAGAAGAAGATGATCTTATTATCAAGCTGCATAGTCTTCTGGGAACAAGTATGATCTTTTTCTCTTTTTCTTATAAAAAGGGTTTCTGGAAATTTTTGGGAGGAGAAGAAATATGTTTTTGTGTATAAAAGTAAAACATCTTGAAATTTGGAACCACTTTAAAGATCTAGAAACACAGATGTTCCAGAACCAAAGTGGTTAAAATCAAAGAATAATCATCCATTAGTTTATTGGTGGATGGAAGTTTCAAAAGTTTTGAATTTTGTGCTTTGCTCTGTCTCTCTATTGTTCTGTTTAGTGTTTTTTTTTTTCCATCAAACCCACCAAGTGCAGCTCATCGGAAAATAATCCCTCCGGCAAGTGCAGTCGGCTGCTAAAAGAAAAATACCAAAAAATAAAATAAAATAATAAAAAATTCCATGTCAGATTACCAGTAACTTGTGGAAAACCTATAAAAAGTTCTAGGTGGAAAAAAAAAATTAGTTTATGGCTCGAATAGTCACTTATTGAAGTCTATGGTGCGGGATGAATAATCGGGAATGGTTCATGGTGCGGGATGACACTTTAGCCGATAATATATATTATTGCTTGAGCTCTATGTTTTTGTTTCATTTTCTACACACTAGTTTAATTATAGTAATGTTGAAGTATTATTTTAATTGAACTCCAGGTCATTTGACAATATATGGTATTGTATGGCTCTAGATTTTAGTTTCATTTTCCACGCGGACTAGTTTCATTATAGCAATACTAAAGTATCATTTTAATTATACTACAGTTTCATTTAGTCACCATGCATGATTTACATTCTCATACTAGAGAAATACAACTTCTTCCTCTTATACTTTTTTTTTTTTTTTAATGGGCCAAGGGTTAGGCTTGGCCAAGAACAAACTCTTTTATTTGGTGGTGAGTGAGGTCTCGGGCTTAACCAATAATGAGTTCTTCCATTCAGTGGTGAGCGAGGTTGAACCTTGAGTACATACCACTCTTAGGGAAAGACATTAATATCATATATGCTAAGACGATTCTCTAAAACTTTCATATATGTTTAAAGTTTAAGACCTAAAATATGGAGAAATACCCATGTAGATTTTTTTGGAGTACTATTAACTCTGTTACAATGTAGTAGCTGTTCATAGCTACTCTGTCAACCAAATGAAACATAGACCACCCATCTCATGTGAGGTGCAACCGGGTGCCAGTGTGCCACAAGTCACCCATGTAGATTTTGATATGGCTGTATTGCAGGGAGTGCCGATTGTGGTGAATCTATTTAAGTACCATTTTAAACCCTTTTGGGTAACACAAGTTTTTGCCAACAAAATATGGTATCAACCGAACAAAAAGAGCCAAAGAAATTGAAAGAAAAAATAGGAAATTTACAATCCATATAACGCTGCGCTCTCTTTGTGATCTTATTTCTTCTCCCAAAAGGTTGAATCCCCAATTTTAAAAACCTCACATCTCGACCTAACAGAACATTTAGAAGAATGTAAATCATGCATGGTGACTCATTCCTTGTGATCTTATTTCTTTTTTGGATTAACGAGTATGTGAGTAAAACCCTGTGTGAGTATGTGAGTAAAACCCTCGCCATGTGACCCTAGCCGGCAAAGGACCACAAGGAGATAAACCAGCCTAGGTTACCCATAACTGACCGACTCAAACCCAAAGGCTTGAGATTCGAACCCACGACCTCTCGGCTGCAGGTGTAACTCTCTTATCACTTGGGCTGCCTTTACGGGCCTTGTGATCTTATTTCTGCTACGCCGGACGGTTGTTGTTATCTGCAGATGTCGGTTTGCATGCATTATATTGCATGTGTTGTACTAGATTATCATGTTCTCAACTCTGCTTGTTTGCTTTGACCGCTGTACTAATGGCAATTGCAAGACCTACTGCTACATCTATCACTTCTCTTTCTATTTTATATTATACGTACTATCACGTTCTCAAAAATATGTGTTAGACCGTTAAGTACGTACTATGGCCATGGCAAAACCTACTGCTACAGTATGTAGTACCACTCTTTATTTTATAGTGCAAGTAACAACATCATATAGTGCAATAATATAAGATACACTCGAACTTTGAAGTCCAAGTAATAACACTATTATAGAGTTCACTTAACAACATCATAGAGTGCAACAATATAAAGTACACCCATTGACCTGAAGAACAATATTAAGTGCACCTAACATTATCATTAACTGCACCAAATGTGAAAGGCAAATTAAGTGCATTATACAGTGTTAAAAGGTTGTACTTTTAAGTGATGTTAATTACACCTTTTTCTTGTACAATTGCACATGTTACTTGCACTTTAAGCACATGTTACTTTAACTTCAAAAAGCTAATTGAAAAAGTTGATTTGTACAGTTTTTTGAATTTTAGCATTTTGGACTTACAAAAAGTTAATTAACCAAACACTTGTATTTATTCTAGAGGGAGCTGAGGGGGTTGAATAGACTCTCTTTAGTATTGAAACTTAGGATTTAAGTGAGTTTAAATTTTGAAAGGTATGAACAAACAATTATATTTAAAAAAAAAAAAAAAAGGTTTCGATTCAAAGTGTGATGAGAAGACTTGAAGATTGCCTTTAAAGTTTGTACCGTTTTATTGGGTGGGTGTATTTGAGAGTTAAGCTTTAAAAGATAATACTACTAAAGTAAGAATAAGGGTTGGAGAGATAGAGCCCAAGAATTTTTATAGTGGTTTGGAAAATCTCTTACTCCACACTTCTTTTCATTCCTTAACACATGTGATATTTCACTATTATTTCTCCAAATATAAGTGATTACACAACAAAGAAAGTAAGAACAACTTTCGTCACTAAGCTGCACGTGTTTTTCTGCAACACCTCATTCGTCAAGGGTCTACCACAAAATCACCTTGAAAAGGATGAAGTATCAAGATGAATGATTAGTCAAGATGACTAATTTCATTTGGAAACTGTCTTAATGGACTTTCTTGGTGTGTGTGCCCAACAGCTGTTATCAAAGCTTTCATTGTAAGCTCTGTACTTCTTTGCCAATGCACTACTGAAATTGTGCTAGGTTGATCTTCACTGGAGTTTTTTACAAGCTAGATGTTAAGACATCTATAAGAACTAATTGGTGAATTCATCACTAGTAACTTTGTCTCTACCAAACTTGTGCTTTGTTCACAAGCCTACCCCGTGTCACAAGTTTGTAGGGCTTTTCACCATATTTCATCAGGTCTGCCGGTCTGGTACTCCTCCTCTTTCTACCTTCAGTAGAGATTACAACAAATGTCCAATCAAGGTTGATCAGTCATCCAACTTGACAAGACCCTGAGTATTACTACTAGATGATGGTCGATGCTTCAAGAGTTTTAAAATACTCTCTAGCTAGATTTAGCTTTGGAGTTTTTGCTGAAAGTGTTCATCAATAGGGCGATACCTTGAGTACTGCTTCCTTCTGCCTTATTGTTTGTAAGGATAGATAAAGAATACTTCCCTTATTGTTTACCTTTGCCTTACAGCTTATTATGAGATAGTCTTACGTACTATAAGTATTGCTTGCTACTTGTGAAAATCCTTCTTTGCTTCTCCGTTGTTGTAATTTGATTTTGTTGTTGTTTAATTTGGACTAACTGCCAAGGACCTTGTGATCCAGTGGTATCAAACCCTTCCCTAGTGGAGTCAGTATATGACTCTTATATTTCAATAGGTTGAGAAAGTAATTATGAATAGATACTGCATTGTAATAGAGTTAGTAGTATTCAAAAAAAAAAAAATTTGGACCTAATTAAGATTACTTTTACAATGAAAATTTTGAAATGCTAAAATAATTACATGCTAAAATTTTGATCTTAATCAATATACTACATATTTAGGGTCACACTTGTGATATGTGAGACGAGTTGCGTTGGATCAATATGCAAATGCATGTAATATTAATTAGCAATAAAGTATTTGTTACTTATAATAAAAAAAAAACGTAATACATTTAAGTACAAATGTAATACTTTTGATGAAAAAAGTAATATTTTTACATGAAAATGTAAAAGTACTATATTTCCCTCCAAAAGTATTATATTTTATCATATAAGTAATAAATATTTTATTTATGATTTAGTATTATATTTGCTAGTATAAGTATTGCATTTCATCTTGACCTGACTCATCTCATAGATACAAAGAATCCGTGAGATGGTCTCATACAAGTTTTTACCTCATATTTATTACTCCGTATTACAGTGAAAACCATCAAAATCAAATACGCCCATAAGTTACATTCGTTTTCGAACAATAGATGCAAGTTCGAACCACATTTGGTTCCCCCAGCTCTGTTTTTTTTTTTTTTTAACAAACTTTGTTCTTTTATTCATCTTCTCAAAAAATGCCTAAGCCTACAAACATTGGCCCTAAAGTGACCATTCCAGAGGCTAAAGCCTTACAAAATGCTCTACAAGATGCAAACACTGTTCCTTACTCTATTATTCAACATTAATCCCCATTACAACTTTCCACCAATGTACTGCTTCACCTCTTGAGTTTAGGAATACTACCATGAGCTCCATTCACCCCTAATTCTATCAAAATGGCGCAAGTCAACCAAGGCCTCAAGGGTAACCACCCTTCTAGTCCACCCTGCCACATTTCTATCTTGCATGCCCAAGTAATTGCATCACTCTTACCTTTTTCCTTAACATCCCTGCAACCACCTTTCATCCTTGCACAGCATGGTCCTCCCCAGACACAGACTGGTGGGAATGCTGCATAGCTATAAATCATCATGCCTTTTCACCCTTGAGCTAAAGATCACCTCAATCTTATGTGGATCTCCACATTTGTACAAGAAGGAGCTGTAACTATCCCAACTCAAGCAGCAAAACTACCCTTAGGCCCTGAGAAGGCCTACTGCACAGATCTCTGTGTTTTAAACCAGTAGGCCCCTTTCATCCCAGGACCTAAGCAATAGATGGAGGCATGGGTATACCCTTAAGTCCTGGACAGACCTATCCTATGCAGAGCCCTGCATTTTTGCAGGAAGGATCTTTTTGTGTCCAAAACAAAAGCAATACACCAAGATTTCCAGCACTTTCCAAATCAATTTTCTGCATTTCCTTTCCTCATTTTTCCTTTTCCTTTTTGCTCTACATTCCTTTTCCTCTTTTCCTTTTTCTTTTTATTTTTATTTTTCTTTTCTTTTTTCTTCTTTTTTTTTTTAACCCAATCAATCTCATGACCAATAGCACAGCATTCCCATCCTCCTGTGTCACTGGAAGGACCAAACCTGCAAACCTTCACAAACCCACAGTAATGACAAGTATTGGGATAAGAAGATGATGCAAGTACAGCCTGCAAAAAAGAAATGCACCAGTTTGTTTTCATCCACCTGCTAGACTCATGTCAAGTGAATTAGAACCCCTGAAGTTGCTCTGCTGTCACAGCCTCAGAATGGTGTTCAGCAACACCACCCTCATCAGCTAGCTTAGGGAGCAATGTCACACCCTGGCAAGAACACAAAGTGAGGGAAGCCCTCCAAGGCCATCAAGTAGGTAACCCTCCCGGCCTCCAAATCACATTCTCACCCTCCTTCCTATTAGCCAAGCAGCCAGCAAAGCAATTAACCTTAGTCCTGCACTTAGAAACCCTCACCACTCCACCATCTACATTAAGAACCTCTCTAATTTGTTTCCAATCCTCCTGCCCCACCACTGCTGGCATACTTGTTCTAGGCTTCTTATATGAATGTTCATTCCCATTGATCTAGCAAAATGTTTCCATATCATGCTTGCAGTCTCCCCTGAGCAAAAGACATGCTGCAAGGTACTAACATCAGGCTTCTCACAACAGTTACATTTTGAGACAATGTTATATCCAAATCTTGCCAGGACATCATCAATTGCCACTTTCCTTTTAAACACCCTCCAAGCCATAAAGGCCATCTTCCAAGAGACATGTTTTGCCCATATTTTCCTGCTCCAATGTCTGTGGCATGCCCTTTCTCCCTCACCTCTCTTCTCAAACTTCTTAGCTGCTGCAAAACTAAATTGCCCATTCTTCTCTCCCAGCTCTGTTGTTGCAATTAAATTAGTGGCTAACTGATGGTGTTAATTTTTCTCAGACTAAATACATGCATCATCGTTTATATGCTGCCTATGGGACTTGGTGGCGCTATAAGGTAACTTTCTGCCACTTAATATGTAGTATATTGATTAAGATCTTGCCATTTGAGTACAACCATCTACAAGATATATTATAGGTGGTTATGTCTGATAATGAATCTAACACTTAATGATAGTTATACCCGATAGTTGATTAACACCTTAAAAGAAGTTAATTCTAAGAATGATCTATTGACTATTGACATTTATGAATTTTTATCTTCGACTTTCAATATAATTAGACCACAAATAATCCCTTACCTATTGACATTTACCACCTTTCATCACTGACTTTCAGTTTGACCGTAAATGATACCTTAACTATTTGTTTTATTCCAAATTTGGTCTTTTAGTTAAATAAGAATTTAGTAAACATTAAATTTGATGGTAGTAATGTAAAAATTTGGGTCTTTGCATTCCCACTAATGATGAACTTTGCCCAACTCAACAATAAGCTAATTTTTACATTATTACCCTTAAGTTTAATGTTCACTAAATAGATATTTAACTGAAGGACCAAATCTGAAACAAAATAAATAGTCAATGGACCATTTATGGTCAAATTGAAAGTTGATGAAAATTGGTAAATGTAAATACACAATAAACCATTTATGGTCTAATTGAAAGGGAAGAATAGCTAATCGGTCGACTAATCAGTCTAATCGAAGCCTCGACCTTTAGACCTTGATTGAAAGTCAAAGGTAAAAACTGATAAATATTAATAGCACTGTTGCAAAAATCCCCGCCTAGGGGCTAGGCGCTCCTAAACCGAGGCGAATTACTCCCTAGGCGTCCGCCTAATTGGCCAGCCGCCTAAGAGGCCACCTAGCGCCTAACTCGGCCGACTAGTCCGAGTTGGCGGCCGAATTTGACCGAGTTAACTCACCCAACTCGACAGAGTTAGCTGAGTTAACTTGAGCGAGTCGGCCTTGTTAATTTTATTATTATATTTATATATATTTAAATTTATTTATTTATATAAGTAAGAGAAGTAAGAGATATATATATATATAATATAATATATGACATACATCCACACACATGAATTATTTTTTTGTTTTTATCGGTCGCCGCTTAGGTATCACTTAGACGCTAGGCGCTAGTCTACCGTCCGACTAGCGTCTAGCGCCTACTGCAACCATGATTAATAGTCAATGTACTATTCCTGGATACACTACAAAATTTGAATTATTGTTAGTTGATGTGATTTTGGTTAGTACAGTGTAAGGGTATCAAATGAAGTGGGTGGTGGGAGGCCAAATGCTGCGTGGATGGCGGTGCGTACAGCGTTAGGGTGCGCGGCAACAGAAGGGATATTAGTAGGCATAGCAATGGTTTCAGTTCACAAAGTATGGGGTTATGTCTTCAGCACTGAGGAAGAAGTTGTAAACTATGCTGGCCAGATGCTACTTCTGCTCTCTGCCTCTCATTTCCTTGACAGCCTTCTATGTATTCTGTTAGGTATGTGCTCCGAATATAGTGGTTTTGTCACGTTTAATCCTAAACTTTTAAGTTAATTAATCACCTAGCAGGATCATTCAACTTTCAAAATTTAACCAGTCGTGATTTTTCAACTTTCAAAAAAAAAAAAAAAAAAGAAAAGAAAACACTCACCTTCTCTGGTGTGAGAAGGCGAGTGTTTTTTCTTTTTAAATAATTATTTAATTGAAATTTATTAAAATAGAATTCTTTAAAAGTATTTTAAAAATCAGTAACTGTCACGTTAACATGTTACCAAGTTAACAGGTTATTTTAGGTTGATCTGAATTGCATTGTTCGGGAACTTAATTGTAGTTTTTTGAGTTTGATAGCGTAATTGAAATTTGCTGTATAGTTGGATGATTTATTTGACCCTTATTCCAATATTAAAAGTTACTGAAAAGGAAATTAAATTGCAGTTTGTATGAAACCAATCAAGTGATCAATATAAATATGTATAAAATTTATGGGGATATGAATGTAATTTCAGGCACAGCGAGAGGATGTGGGTGGCAAAATATTGGGGCAATAGTCAACTTGGGAGCCTATTATTTGCTAGGGATGCCTGCTGGAGTACTCTTAGCTTTCGTCTATCATGTTGGAGGCAAGGTATCAAAATATATATCCCAAATTTTATTTTGCACACATTTACTCACTTAGCTGCTAGCATGCAATGGAAGCCATTAATAGAGGTCCATTTACTTGCGTAGAAGATGAAGGGATTTTTTTTTTTAAAATACTAGTGAAACTCAACAAAGTTAACATTGCCCACACTAAGGCTCGAACCCATGACCTCCCGCTTGGGAGAATCACTTCATACCACTTGACCACAAGGCCTTTGGCTAGAAAATGAAGGGATAAAAAGAAAAAAGAGGGTCATGAGTAGATGACATTATGAGAGAGTGAGAGATCATTTTGGGTACATGTAGGTTGTTAGAGTGACACAGAGAAGTCCTTCCTCCATTATGTTTTAAATTTGATCCTTATATAGCTAACTAGTAATATAATAAACGTTCAATAAGAAAAAGTGATTAAATTATAAAGAAAAAATTATAATAGAAATAATCAAACACTATGATGAACAAATAAGAAATCTAAAATTGGAAATGATTACACTTTAGTTTAACATTGGGTGCTAGTTGATCAACACTTGATCAATTAATTAAGTGCCACGCACAAACTTTTATGCTTCACTAACTCCAACATACTTATAACCCAAGGACGATTTCACTATATATTGTTACAAAAGTACAAGTGAAATGGAGCTTTTTGTATGCACTGCTACTTGCTTCTCAGATGATAATCCGGGTCAGCCAACAAGTCGTCAAAAAAAAAAAAAAAAAAAAAAAAAAAAGACGCTCGCGAGCACAAAGAGTCAATAGACCCATACTGGGGTTTGAACCTGAGACAACTATGTCGGTCGATCACAAAGCCTTTAGCAAATTTTTTTTTAATTATTATTATTATAAATATTGTTATATTCTAAACAAAACAATTAAAATGTTTAATTATACAATTCTATTTATTTTTCAAAAAATGAACCAAACATTCCAAAACAGTTTTCTAGAATACAACCAAATACTAGAAATAAAAATGTATTTTGAAAAATGACTCATTTTTTCAAAAAACATTTTTAGAAATCATTTTAATTTCCTAGTTTCCAAACACACCCTAATATATAATCTTCTGATAAGTTTAGACTGACCCATTTTTGTTTTGACAGAAAAAAAAAAGCTACTTAATTACTATTTTCATCAATTTGGTTTAGGGACTTTGGTTAGGGATCACAATAGCCCTCATCGCACAAGCAGTACTGCTCTTTATAATTACTTTGCGAACAAACTGGGAAAATGAGGTAAAATATCAAACCTCCTTTCTATCCATTTAATTCCCATTAATTTTCACTTTGGTAACCAATAATTTTCTATATATATTGATCATCTGATGGATGGGAGTTGGTTCTGAATGTTGATATATATATTGCAGGCAAAGAAGGCTTCTGATAGAGTACACAATTAACGCCATGCATGACCTTGCAGTAGCATGAGGATTGAGGAATATTATTTTGTACACAAATATTATAGTTTTCCTTAGTGTTGGAAGGCTTTTCAGAGCTTTCAGAGAACAAAAATGTACTTCGTAATATCTATCTTGAGTCGTATTACATATACACTATCCACGCCAATGCAATGGATGAACATAATCTTCGGATTTTAAAATAATTACAAAACGACATCAACTGTGATATTTTAATGAGTTAATTACCGAAATGGTCCCTTAATTATAGCAAAATTATCGATTTGATTCTTCACTATGTTTTTGACCAATTATGTCCCTTAACTTTAAAATCTTAACCAATTTGGTCTTCTATTTTTTCGCCGTTAGACTCCGTTAAATTGAGACCAAATAGATAATTTTGCTATAGTCAAGGGACCATTTCAGTCATCACATGCATCATTTTCTCTGAAAATTTAATTATTGAAATAGTCCCTTGACTATAGCGAAGTTATCCATTTGGTCCTGCGTTAACATATGTCTAACCTAACGGCAAAACAAACGGAAGATTAAATTGATTAAGATTTTTAAAGTTGAGGAACTTAATTGGTCAAAAAAATAGTCAAGGACTAAATTGATAATTTTATTATAGTCAATGGACCATTTCGATAATTAACTTTATTTTTAATTATAAATAAGAGGGAGAAGAGTGAGTCTAGGGAGAATTTGTTAATAATTTCTTTGATTTTGCAGGTAGAAAAGAGAAAAAAAGCTGGGCTTGCATGGCAGACTGGTGACTGGTGAGTTACACTTGGTGGGCTTATGTAAATAAGATTTTTGGGCTGCTGTTGGAGGCTGGCTGGATTAAAGAACTGGGGACAGGAATTTGGTCTCGGCAGTAATAAAGTGGGCAGTGAGTGGGGAAGTGATGGGCTATGTTATGGGCTTTGATACCCTTGTTAGTTTAAAGATATGTTTGATCGTTGGGCTTTTATTTTTGAAGTTGCATGATGAAGGGTATTGGGCAGATGGGCTAGCTTGCATGAGCGTGGGCTCATTTAGCATGTGCATTTGGATAATTCCCTTGTCCATTGAATTTGTTGCATGTGTTGTGTGGATTTTTATGTGCTTGGCCGAGAGTACTCTCATAGTCTCATGGGCAAATTATTGGGTGAACCATGAATATAAAGTACATTATTTTTGTACTGAAGGTACATTATTTCATAATATATATAAAATAATATATTTTCAGTACTTAAATAATGTACCCTAAAATAATATATTTTATGTACAAAAATAATGTACCTTTTGTATATTAAAAATGTATTTATGGTCCACACAACCATGACCCATGCAATAATGATCTGACTCTCATGATCTTGAGAGGCGTACACATTAAGGTGGGAGTGTTCGTGGTCTTGGGAAAAGAGAGAATGAGAAGAGGGAAATAAAATTAAAAAAGAGATGAGAAATGAAGAGAGAAATGAGGGAAAAGTGAAAGGAAAGGAAAAAGAAGAGTATGGAATTAAGGGTGGAAAAAAGGGAAAATGAGATAGGAGATAAAAAGAGTGGAGGGAGCCATTGCTTAGGATGTAGGGTATTATGGCTCGTTTAAAATGCAGAGATTTGTACTTGTGGGCTAGCCTATGTCTTAAGGGTGGAAAGATAAGGGAGCTATTGCTTGGGAACAGGCCGTGGGACACATATTTGTGCGCGCTTGGGGCTGGCTTGGGCTTCAATGGTGTAGTTGGTGAGTAACAGGGCCGGTTTTTGATTTGCGGGGCCCTGTGCTAATAACTAAGTGAGACCCCATCAAAGTATAAATAAACTGCGAATTGAAGAAAAATTACAAATAGAAAAATGCAAAAAAATCTAATTTTGAGCCAATATAATCACAAATACATATACTAACTATTAAGTTAGAGCTGGACTAGGGGACCCCAAAATTTTGGAGCCCTGTGCGGTAGCAGTCTTGCACGTCCTAAAATCCGGCCCTGGTGAGTAAGAGGGCAAGAGGTGCCATTGCTTAGTGGTCTGAGCTATGTGGTCTCCACTGGTCAAAATGTAGAAATCCGTACAGCGGAGATTGGCCTTGGCCCTAAGGGTGGTGGGGTATCCATGGACTTAAAGGGCATCGGTCTCGCCCTCTAGTGTAGGGTGAAGAGCATGAGAGTATGATGGGCTTGACATAGACTTGATGTATGCTTGATAGTGTGGATAAGATGGGCTTAGTGGATTATACTTATATACATGATAGATGAGGACACTTTTTTAGGAAGTATAGCTTGTTATATGATTGTAAGGCCTTGGCCTATATTGGGTTTTGTGGTCACTTTTGGGCCACTGTAAATATTTGAATAAAGAAATAGAAGTCACTTTTTTTTTTAAATTTTATTTTAATCACAACAGACGTAAACTATTTAAATTTATGGAAATAAGATTTAAATTAGCCACTGAACGTAACTTAAATATACAATTAGACGATTAAACGAAGAAAAAGTGCAATTAGACCACTAACCACTCTAAATGTATGCAATTTCACCTGATAGTAGGTCACAATCCATTTTTTCCGGTTATAATTAAGTTCCAATTTCACGCTCGAACTCATTAAAATCGTTCATCCAAATCTGTTTTACCATTTTTTACGTGTTATCATCCAGTCACATGCCACATCTACACCATATCTGATTTATACAATATATTTTTGAAAGTGATTTATACAATATATTTAATATAATAATAACAATAATAATAATGTCTTATTTTTATAATATTTTAATTTAAATTTATCTTGCTCAAACTCAGACAATTTATCCTAATACGACATTCAAAATACAGAAAAGATCCAAAGGACCAATATGAGCAACAAACAAAATATAAACAAAAATCTAAATATAGTGAAGCAACGTGCGCTAGAATCTGCAACATTTTCTTCCCAAGGATCATATCATTATCAACAATATAATGTACAGAAGATCTGCTTTTGTCTGCAAAGCCATTTGGAACCTGCTATATATAGTTCTAGAAATCATAGCTTGAGCTTAATAAATCACTACTAAAATCATATTAAAGTAGTAACAAAAACCAATAGCAGAAAAATCATTTTAAACTTGTCTTCATCCACAAAATAGCAAAACCAACACCTACAGAAATCTGAAATACAAGCCAACTTTAACATTTACCAATTATGGGTTAAGTTAGACGCCGAGCCAAGCAAAGAAGATTGGATACAACAATGAAAAAATATACTAATTTTTGTGCTCAATATCTAATTGAGAAATTAAATTTAGTGCAGAAGAATCCTTTAACAAGATTGTTGTAGCACGAAACATCTGAACTAGGTAAGCCAAGTGGTTAGAGGTCAATTTGTCATTTTGAACATCAATCATTATTTTTGGAGTGATAGTGGAAGGCCTAACAAAGCAAAATTGGCATATCCTGCTCATGATTACATTTTCTATTCATGTCTAAAACCACAAAATCAACAAGAATAATCAACTTATCAACCTAAACTAAAACATTTTCTACAATGCCCTTTGGACGTCTAATTGAACGGTCAACAAGTTCTAGAGACATTGTGTTAATCATAACCTTTATGTGCTATAACTTGAATGCGGAAGCACAAATAACAATGGACCGCATGTAAATAAAATCAATCAACTAAACATTTAAATTATTAATGTCATAATGTATTAACTAATACTCTAATAGTCTAATAACTTAATAAGTAATAACTAAATTAAACTAATAAGTAATACGTGAATAAATAATAACTATTAACTTATTAAGTATTTAGGTATTAATATCTAACTATTAAAGAGTAAAGACTTAAAATATTATTAAACACTACTTTAACATTATTAACTCTTAAAATATTCTTTAAAAATAAAATAAAAAATTTAAAAAAATATAAAATAATCAGGCGCCCCTGGCACCTGGGGAACATCTAGCGATTTTTTCAACTTTGTGCGCAGTGCATTCTAATCACAAACTAGAAAATGTCAGACAATATGCATGGACTTAGGTTAGCTCTTCTAACTTTCCCTTCATTCTTTAATAGCACACCTATATCATAGAAATGTGTATGTTGAATTTTGAAAGGGAGAGAGTAACAAAATCCTTTAAAGGGCGGCCAACATTATATTTTTGGCTTCTTTGCAATCTACATTCCAGTTAAGGCTCATATTTATTGTGTATAGTAGGTTTGTTGATTGTGTGCCTGAGGCTCAAACCAAACCGAATCAAATCCCAGCCAAAATCAAACTTTTTAAAACCGAACCAAAATCGAACCTCGAACTACAATGTTAAACCGAATGGTTTCATTTTTCTAAAAACTGAACAAATCGAAACAGAAAAAAACCGAATCGAAAATCGAAACGCCCTCTAATAAATATTGTAATACTAGGTTATAATTGAAATTGTGATACTTATAAAGTGTACCTTAATTTACTGAGCATCTCACTTAGTTTTCTACAACATGACTATCTCTCACTCTCACGGGCAAGAACAAGTTTTTGCCAACAAAATATGGTATCAACCGAACAAAAAGAGCCAAAGAAATCGAAAGAAAAAACAGGAAATTTACAACCCATATAACGCTGCGTTCTCGGTTTGCATGTGTTGTACGTACTAGATTATCACGTTAGCAACTGTGCTTGTTTTCTTTGACCACTGTACGTACTGATGGCGATTGCAAGACCTACTGCTACAGCTATCACTTCTCTTTCTATCACTACTTATACTTACTATCACGTACTATGGCGATTGCAAAACCTACTGCTACAGTATGTTTTATGTTTATAAAAACTTGCATGACACTGTTTTACTTGAAACAAATCTGTCTAAGTTAAGGGTCAACAGATATCACATTTTCACTGAAAATTAATACTTGTTTATGCTAGGAATTGTATTGTATAAATTCTTATGATGTTTAATAAGGAATTTAGAGTTCGATTGTAATAATAGGCAGGGATTACTTGTAGAGTTCGAAATTGGACTAATCCTAGACACGGTAATAGGCCAGGATCATAAGCAAATTTAGAAAAAAATACACCGACTGTTTTTGTAAATAACTCAAATTTAAAGTGCAACTAACAACATCATACAGTGCAACAAAATAAAATACATTATTCGAACTTTGAAGTGCAAATAGTAACACTATAGAGTACACTTAACAACATCATACACTGCAACAAATATTATCAAAGCAGGCCGGCTCGCCCTACTGAGGACCTAATTTCTGGTGGACTTTTATGGGTTGGGCCGCTAGGTCCGCGGGCTAGGATTCATGCAACCCTAGCCTGCCCCACGCGGGTTGACGGTTCTCGCGGGCCAATCCACGGGCTTTTTTTTTTTTTTTTTTAAAATTACTCCGTATTTTTTTTTTATCTTTTTGAATATAAATAGATATGAATAAATAAATACATACACACACACACACACATATCAGGCCCGCTCTTTTGCAAGTCACTATTTTTTTAGCCCAAACCAGCCCCACGGCAGGGCGGGCTTTGCCCCACTATTACAGTACTAGGCCAACAATATAAAGTACACCCAATGACCCGAATAACAATATTATGAGCACCTAATGTTATCATTAATCGCACCGGATGTGAAAGGCAAATTACTTGCACTATATAGTGTAAAAGGTTGTACTTTTAAGTGATGTTAATTTCACCTTTTACTTGTACATTTGCACACATGTTACTTGCACTTTAAACACATGTTACTTTAACTTTAAAGTTCGAGTTATTAACAAAAATGTCACGGCATTTTCTTTTAAAAATTGTTTACAATTTGTTAATCTTTCTAGATGAATGACGTGACTCTAATTAGTTCCTTTTTTTAGTACTATTGATTCTGTTAATCTGTTGATAACTAATTTTTCAACTTACTGAAGTACAAAGAGTTAATATCGCCTCCAATTAGTTCCTATTTTTCCTGAGCAACAGTTCTCACATGAATGTCCATATATATATATACACACACACATACACACTATCAAAACAACGAGACTTCTTCCGCTTAAACTCATTATCATTATTAAATATTTAATTTAAATTACTATTTTAGATTCCAATGTTTCCTCAGTTAGTTTTTTTTTTTTTTTTTTTTTTTTGGATTTTTTGGGTGCTTTGGAGGTGATATTGATGAGAGATAAGAGAGAAAATTTTGAGACAGTGTTGTGGTGAGTTTTTTATTACACTTTGAGAAAGTAAGTAAAGAAAAAGAAAAACTCAACAGACGCGTGTAGTGCATGTTAACGGTGGGAGAACCCCACCAAGGCACCAACCTACATCTTTCTCTATTATTTTAATAGTGCATAGTAATATCTTCCAAGAAAATTTGTTAAACTTGGTACACATATTAAGTTATTTTGAATAATTGAATAATTATTGTGGGGGATATTTATTTATATTATTTTATGTTAAGTTGTTCGCTTTCTTTATTATAAATAGTACGTATTTCCTTTTTCAATATTTGTACTGAGAAACATATAAATAAAATTCGATCAATTCATGTTCTTCCCTTGCAACGAAAACCTTTTTCTTTATCATACTTTTGTCAAAACTAGTTACTATAGGCGCATTTCGTGAACAGTCTAATTTTCAAATGTATATTTTTAAATTACTGTTCTAAAATTTATTAAAATATTATTCGATATTTTGATGTATATAAATACAAGATTATCAATTTTTTCATAAAAGTAAATATTTCAATAATGCATAACTATGACCTATGGTAAAAATGATCGATTAACTAGTGCAATAACAGTTTTAGAGGAAAGCACATTCACTGGATCGTACCCTAAGCATAATTTTTGCAACACAAAATCTTATTAATTGGCGTGATCCATGCTTCCTCTTGTTGCCAAATCCGCCAGAAATAAATTCTTGATTTGATCTAGTCTCATGGTGTGCTTTACTGCAATTTTAGTGCCTTAGCTTGGCGTTGTGCACCTTAAAAAACATAACCACATCCCCCTTTCCAAAAAGACAATGATAATAGGCATAGTTTCTCATCTATGTTGAATATATATTGTAAATTAGGTGTACCGTTGCATCAATCCCAATGCGTTATTCTAATTAAGAGTTTGTTTGGAAAGCAGGAAAATGAATTTTGGAAAATGTTTTTTTGAAAATGAGTTCATTTTCGGTGTTTGGATGTACTTTGGAAAATTGTCTGTGTGTGTTTGGTTCATTTTTCGGAAAATGAGTAGAACTGCATACTTATATATTTTTATTATTTTATTTAGAATATAAAAATATATAAACTAATAATATTTATTAGAAATAATTTTTTTTTTACAAAAAAACATCGCACGAAGCCATTTTCCGTTTCCGAAAAATGACTTCCGGATTTTTTGTTCGGAAGTCATTTTTCGGAAAAATGAGCTCATTTTCCGCGGTCAACGGAAAATGTTTTCCGTTGACCACATTTTCCGGATGTTGCCAAACACCAAAAGCCAGGAAAATGATTTCCGGAAATCATTTTCTGGGTTACCAAACACACCATAATTGAACAAAGTTCATGTTAAATTTTATATTATATATATTCTTTTGAAAACAACCATCAAAGTGAACTATTACTGCGAAATCAAATCATGAATACAATAAGCGATATTTGCGTCTCACACCTCCCGACTAGTATACAAGCAAGAAGCTCTAGCCAATGAGTGAGCTGTAGTTATATCGAAATGAAACTGTAGTTGTGTTGAAAGGGAACTGCAGTGTATATAAAATGAAACTAAATTGAAGTGTATATAAAATGAAACTGAATATGTTATACACATGGAGTTACTTTTTGCGGAGCGGCGTGAAACGAATGCCGTTCCTTTTCATTAAAAGAAACAACGTTACTTTGATGCCTGGACTATCAAGATTTGTGGACTGCGGTCCACAGTAAAATTTGCGACAAAAGGCATGACGATAAGCATGAGCAAGGATTTGGCGGGATCATCAGCAAACAAAGCCGAGTAGAGGTCGTTACTTAGTTTTCAAATTGTAATCGATATGGCAAATTAGAGGAGGAAATTGACTATGGTCGAATGTCTTTTTGACCACATATACAAAGGTGAAATTGTCCTGAGATTAAAGATTAATTGGTTAATTAAAATATTTTTGTGACTTTTGGTAGATAATTTGATCGGAATGACCAAAATTGATAAAAAGTTAAATAGTTAAGGTACTAAATTAATAATTTTAAAAGTTATGGACTCAATTAACAAGACCTCAAATCAATAGTCACAAGACTAAAATTGAAAGGGTGATATTTGGCTCCTCCATTGATCTTAGCAGAGAGGGGGACCTTATCTCTAGATCTGATCTAGACGATGAGGAAGTTGCTTCTTCCCATCTCTTTCTTAAATCTGAATGACATTATTTTTAATTTAATTTTTATCAGGTAAACAAAAAAACAAGTTTATCAACTGGTTAGAGAAGAAGGGGACCTTATCTCTAGATCTGATAGATCTAGACGAGGAGGAAGTTGCTTCTTCCCACCTCTTTCTTAAATCTGAATGACATTATTTTTTTATTTAATTTTTAGCAGGTAAACAAAAACACGAGTTTATCAACTGGTTAGAGAAGAATGCAACTGAGTCTGTAATGGTTAGCAAATTTAGCAAATGAATGAATTTAATTATCTTTTGAATTAAGTGAGAGTGGAATTCTAATTTCCTTCAACTAAACAATAGCGAATTGGGACAAACATGTTAAAATCCAAACTCCAAAGCACTAAACATACTAATATATATATATATGTGTGTGTTGGAAATGTTAGCAAATTCGACATTCTAAGTGACCATTTTGTAGTACAAATATTTGTGCACCTTAATGTCCGGTCTCCCAGCCAGAAAAAAGTAGAATTATTTGAAATTTTAATTTAAAATTTAATGAATAATTAATACCTATACCTAAATTCTTTTTTTTTTTTAAACATAAACTCTTTTTTCTATTTTTCTTTTTTACAAATAAAATTAACATATAAAATAAATATATGATTAAAAACTCTATATGAGATATTTCAAATGACACTTATATTGATAACTTTTTCGAATTTTTTTATTAACTTAATTACAATTAAGTTATAACTGTATTACAATGCAGTATTAAGCTTGAACTCACAACCTCCAATATGAGGGAGTAACTTGGTACCAGTAGATTACAAGGTCCTTGACAAAAGGTTATAAAGTTAAAAAAGCTGATTGAAAATTTTCTTGTGATCAAGTCCCCAAAGTTTTGTTGCCACATCAACTCTTCTAAGCTAAAAAAGAATCAGTTTGATTCTCTCTAGTACTCAACCAAAACCATCTTTCAAGTTGGTGAAGGAAGTTGGAAGATCAACCTAGTAAGACAACATCGTGATTGACCCTTAATTAGCTTTGATCAGACAGTCAAAGATTTATTGGCAAAGGCTGGTGATTGTCTCAAGGACCGTCGACGGGTAGAAGCTCAAGGCTTTGTTCCGCTTTATATTTCTCTAAATTAAATAAATACTTAAGTAGAATCCTCCTTGGAGTTTTTAAAAAAATATGTATATACTTGTATCTACATTTCTCTTTCTAGTCTTTATGTAGATACTTATATCTTCCTTGTCACGTTCGAATTTGGCAGGCGCAGAAGAGGATGGAAAGAAAAGCAGAGATGGAGATCCCATTGATTCCTGAATCTGAAAATGATGAGAGAAGAAAATGTTGGGATGAGGTTTCCGGCGAAGTGAAGAAGCTGATTGTTTTAGCTGCCCCTTTGAGTTTTGTAAATCTTCTGTTAACTTCCCTGCAGTTCATCTCACTCATGTTCGTTGGCAAACGCGGCGGCGAGCTGTCTCTCTCCGGCGCTTCCATGGCCACCTCCTTTGCTTCAGTCACAGGTTACACTCTTACGGTCAGTGTTAGAATCAAGCTTTTATCACTTCCATCAAAAGCTATAATTGGCTATCAGTATCCACCCAACAATTCCCCCTCCAAACATCAACCAGTCTTAAATGTTACTGCTAGGGGTTCCCTTCCAACACCAACCAGTCTAATATTATTTTATACCGCCACATATTTTTTCATTTGACTCTTTACTGATCTCTGCACAACAATCCCAACCACCCGGTGCTAGACCCCAGCCAGCGGGTCAACTGCAAATAAAATGTTCAATTTGTACTAATTTTCAACCGCAATAATGAACTAACTATGGATCTCGTGTTTGTTTAACCAAAACCAGAGGGGATTCGCAGGCGCTTTGGATACATTATGCGGTCAATCATACGGCGCCAAGCAGTACAAAATGCTGGGAATCTTTATGCAGAGAGGAATGCTAGTGATGCTTCTAATCTGCATTCCGGTGGCCGGCGTTTGGGCCTACACCGACCGAATCCTCAGGCTCTGCGGCACAGATCCGGAGATATCTAACGCCGCCGGCGAGTACGCTCGGTTTCTGATACCTAGCATTTTCCCGTTTGCAATCCTCCGGTGCCTGGTTTCATTTCTACAGGCCCAAAACAACGTTGTCCCCATGATGTTCACGGCCGGAATCGGCGCTCTGGTGCATGTACTCAGCTGTTGGATTTTGGTGTTCAAATCTGGGATGGGATTCAATGGTGCTGCCATGGCTAATGCCATATCTTACTGGGTTAATGTAGTGTTGTTGGGTGTTTATGTGAGGGTTTCTCCTTCTTGTAAAGAAACATGGACAGGGTTTTCCAAGGATATGTTTCATGGGATCATCAAGTTTCTTAGATTAGGGATTCCTTCCACTGCCATGCTTTGGTATGTACTTCTCTCTGCTCCAACTTTATATCATACAGGACCAGGATCTACTTTCCACTATGGTTTATGTGTCTATAAATAAATTAACCACACATAACATAGTAACTGCTGATACATATATAATATATGTCAATTGCAGACACATAATATTTTAACAACATATTATCTTGTCTTCAATTAATATATATTATGTATCTATAAGTAACATGTTATATGCCTTCAATTTATTTACAAACACATAAACTGTTAATTGCGCAGATATATCAACGGTGTTAGACGCATCATTTTTGAATAAGAATCCGCAATACAAAATGAGCTCTAGCTCATGATATAACAATTGTTCCATGACCTAACTTGGCCATTTTTTCTAAAGATGTTTGTGTGTATGTGTGGTAAGTGTAGCTTAGAGCATTGGTCATTCGAGCTGGTGGTTTTGTTAGGTGGGCTTCTTCCAAATCCCAAGCTGGAAACTTCAGTTCTTTCTATAACGTAAGTCAATTAGTTTTATATACAATTTCAATTTTTTTTTAAAAATACTATCTTCCCAGCAAGAGCACAACTTGATTGTATGGGGTGTATTCGCTGCCGGTTTCTATAAAATTTTAAAGATATTTAAACTTGTAGGGATTTTTTAAAAGTTATCATATTCGTTTCAATTTTTAGTGAGTTTTATTTTTTTAAGTTAAGGTGATAATTTATTTAAACACTTTAATAGTCTTTAAAAATATGTAGTATGGCTATGTTTGACAAACCTAGCTGAAAAAGTAGGTGAAAGCTGAAAACTGAAAAGCTAAAAGCTTGAAGCTGAAATCCGAAGAGCTGTTAAGCTAGCTGTTATGCTTAAAAGTGTTTGGGAAAATTAGCTTTTTGATAAGCTGATAAATGTAAAAAGACTAAAAAGGACATCTTTATACAATTTAAATAATTTTAAATTTAAATAGGTTTGTTTATATATTAAAATATAAAATAATGAAATCGATATATTTAAATAAAATATAAAGTAAGAACATATATTTGAAAATATATAAAGTAAAAAAAAATGTTTATAATTCATAATATTAGTTCATACAAAAATTAATGTTCAAACACAAATGTCAAACTGAAATTACTACCAAACATAATGAAAAAAAAATGTCAAAAGGGTTTTAATTGAGAGGGGTAAATGATGTTATTTATTTAAAATAATAAGGATAAAGATGGAAAAAAGTTAAAAAGCTACTAGCTTATTTTTGAAAAGCTACCCCAAGTAGTAGCGTTTCAAAATAAGCTCTTATTTTAAGCTACTAACTTATTTTGAAAATATTACCAAACAGAGTTTATAGCTTATTAATAGTTTAAAATAAGCTATAAACTCCTAAATAAGCTCTGCCAAACAGAGTCTATGTCTTTGTTCAGATTTTTAAAAATCTTTAAAAGCTTATTGGTATTTAATACTCCGTAAGATATAGACTTTTATGAACTCTTTTAGAGAATTGATAGACTTTTTCTTTCAAATATAAAAGGTTAAAATCCATCTATGAAACATCAAACTTCTAAACTTTTGTACTAAACCCTTCAAATTTTTTCTTCCCCAAAATTCTAATGATTATCTTGTCCATCATTATCCTTTGAATTTTCAAAACAAAGGACACTAATAGGGAAAGCCCTTCTCTTCGAGTTAGATACTAAAAACACAATTAAGTATTCTTTTTTTATGGTCTTGGTTGGGGTATAATCCTAGACGAAGAGGGAGGGGAAGGGAAGGAAGGTGGTTGAATAGACTTTCTTTAGTTTTGAAAAATAGCGTTTAAATGGGCTTTGAATTTTGAAAAATCATATGAACACACAATTTTATTAACAGTACACATGTTGAGACACCAAAGATGCGTGAAACAACCTAACAGTACACATGTTTTTGCCTTAAATTTATTAATACATTGAAAACCATCAAAATCAAATACGCCCATAAGTTACATTGCTTTTCGAACAATAGATGAAAGTTCGAACCACATTTGGTTCCCCCAGCTCTCTTGTTGCAATTAAATTAGTGGCTAACTGGTGGTGTTAATTTTTCTCAGACTAAATACATGCCTCTTGGTTTATATGCTGCCTATGGGACTTGGTGGCGCTATAAGGTAACGTTCAGTCCTTATCTGCCACTTAATATGTAGTATATAAAAATTTGACGTTAAAAGTCCGACATTGTAGATGATTTCTGTAGTAGTGTTGGTAGCATTTATGGCGGTTTTAGCGGTTTAAGTAGCTTCCCAAAGTTATATTTTCTAAGTTTTTTTCTTATTTCCTTTCTAAGACCTATTAATCTTGTATAAATACTCCTGGGGTCACATTGTTGAGGGTTTTGATTTGAAGGCAAGTGTAGTTACTCTCTCCAATTATTCTTGTATTTTTGCATTACTATTTTTCCTAAGTTTTGTGACAGTGTTGACTAGCCGAACGGTTACCTCGCAGCCGTAAAACCAACATAGGTGGTTATATATGATAATCAATCAACACTTGATGATGATTATACCCGATAGTTGATTAACACAAAGGAGTTAATTCCAAGAATTTTTTATTGACTATCGACATTTATCAATTTTTATCTTCGACTTTCAATTATACCACAAATGATCCCTTACCTATTGACATTTTACCAATTTTCATCATCGACTTTCAGTTTGACCGTAAATGATCCTTAACTATTGGTTTTATTCCAAATTTGGTCATTCAATTAAATATCAATTTAGTAAACATTAAATTTAATGGTAATAATGTAAAAATTTGGGTCTTTGCATTCCCACTAATGACGAACTTTTCCCAACTCAACAATAAACTAATGTTTACATTATCACTTTCAAGTTTAATGTTGCTAAATAGATACTTAAGTGAAGGGCCAAATCTGAAACAAAATAATTGGTAAATGTTAATATACAACAAACTATTATTTATGGTCCAATTGAAAGGGACAAATAATCGGTCAACTAGGCGGCCTAGTCGGCGCTTCGGCCGCCTAGACCTTGATTGAAAGTCTAAGATAAAAATTGATAAATGTTAATAGTCAATAGACTATTTCTGGATCGGAATTAACTCGGATCCCATACAAAATTTGTATTGTTAGTTGATATGATTTTGGTTAGTACTGTTGCGCCCGCGGAAGTGGGATAGATCAGATTGCAACAATAATTTGAGAAAGAAAAATAAATGAGGCACAGATTTTACGTGGAAAACCCCTAAACAAATTAGGGTAAAAACCACGGGCAAGGGTAGAAGAATTTCACTATGAGAAAATAGGAGTTACAACCACTCTCTAACTAACAAGGAGAAAACAAGGATAATTCTCTCTTGCTAGGAAGGAGAAATACACTCAACAAACTCTCTAATATCTCTAGTATATGAGGGAAGAATAGAATGATTTGAGATGACAAGAATGACAAATGACCTCCCTATTTATAGTTGAGGAATAGGGGTCATTTTGTAGTAAGTCCAAAGTTTAGGGACCAAATAATAAATATTTTGGTAGGTGCCTAACTCCATGCCTAACTCTTTTGACTTGCCTAATTCTTTGTCAATTGTTGATATTTGCCTAGTTATGGCTGCTGCAACATTGCCTAATTCTGCCGACAATCTCCCACTTGAAGATTAGATTGTAACAATCATATCTTCACACCATTCTTTCTACCTTGCACTTTCCATGCCGCTTACGTCTCTATCAGGCCACAAGAAGATCGACACCAAGTAAACTTATCAACATTGATTACCTTTGTTAGGAAATCTGCTACGTTGTCCGTGGTATGGATTTTCTGCAAATCTACTGTCCCTTCTTCCACCTTCTCTCGGATGAAATGGTACTGCACTCGTATGTGTTTCGTCCTTGAATGAAATGTAGGATTCCTTGCTAGATGCAAGGCACTCTGACTGTCACAAAACAAAGAGACAAACTCTTGTTTGTGCCCGAGCTCCTCCAATAGCATTTTCAACCAAATTGCTTCTTTACTGGCTTGTGTAGCTGCTACATATTCTGCTTCTGTTGTTGACGTAGCCACAACTGCTTGCAGTTTTGAAACCCAGCTTACAGCTCCACCAGCAACTTTGAACACATATCCTGTCGTAGATTTACTTTTATCTAAATCCCCTGCATAGTCAGAATCCACATACCCGTTGATAAGAAAGTCTGATCCTCCATAACATAATGCAACATCTGAGGTCCCCTTGATGTATCTTAGGACCCTCTTCACACAGTTCCAATGCTCTCTGCCTGGATTCGCCATGTACCGACTAACTACTCCCACTGCTTGCGCAATGTCTGGTCTTGTACATATCATAGCGAACATTAAACTCCCCACCGCTGATGCATACGGTACTCGAGACATCTCCATCCTCCCTTCTTCATTGCTAGGACTCATACTTGAGGATACTTTGAGATTAATAGGAAGAGGGGTAGAAATTGGCTTACAATCTTGCATGCTGAAACGTGACAAGATTTTCTTTAAATAATTCTTTTGAGAAAGCCAAATCTTCCTATTACCTCTGTCTCGGTGAATTTGCATCCCTAGAATCTTGTTTGCTGGTCCCAAGTCCTTCATTTCGAATTCCCTAGCCAGTTGTGCCTTCAATTCATCAATATGATCTTTGTTGGGGCCTGCGACCAACATGTCATCTACATACAACAGCAATATAACAAAGTTATCTTTTCCAAACCTCTTGAAATATGCACAAGGGTCTGCATTCAGTCTGTTGTATCCAAGGCACATGATGAAGGAATCAAATCTCTTATACCAACACCTTGGCGCCTGCTTTAAACCGTACAGAGATTTGTTCAACCTGCAAACCAAGTTCTGATTCTCTTTGTCTTCAAATCCTTCAGGCTGGAGCATATATATCTCTTCTTCAAGATCTCCATGAAGAAAAGCCGTTTTTACATCTAGCTGCTCTAGATGTAAGTTGAATGTAGCACACATCGCCAAAACTACACGAACTGTTGTTAGTCGAACCACAGGTGAAAATATTTCATTGAAATCAATACCTTCTTTCTGAGCATATCCCTTCACCACCAGTCTTGCACGATACCGCTCCACTTGATCGTCACCATTCCTTTTGATTTTGAAGACCCATTTGTTACCAATTGGCTTCCTTCCTTGTGGTAGTGGCACAAGTTCCCATGTATTATTTTTATGGAGAGCTTCTATTTCTTCCTGCATTGCTGCCGTCCATTGAAAAACATCTGAGCTGTTTATCGCCTCCTGAAAGGTTGATGGCTCACCATCCTCTGTTAGAAGGCAGTATGCAACATTCCCTTCCATAACATAATCTGAGTGCCAAGTGGGACGTCTTCTTTCACGGTCTGATTGACGAGTTGTTGGAGCTCCAGAGTGTTCTGGTTCTGGTTCCTCGTGCGCCGGTTCTGCTTCAGAAGAATCTTGTTCAAATTCCTCCTCTACCTGTATCTGAGTAGTTTCTGGCTTTTCTTTTTCCGTGCTATCATCAACTTCTCCTCTTTGTAGCCTGTCCTCTACAAAGATAACATCCCTGCTGATGACAACTTTGTGGGCAGTGGGATCCCACAAGCGATACCCCTTTACTCTATCAGCATACCCCAAGAATCTACATTTCCTGGACTTCGGATCCAACTTTGTAATTTCCTGGGCATTGTACATTGCATACACAATGCTTTCAAATATATGGAGGTTTGAATAATCAACAGGCTTACCAGTCCACATCTCCATTGGTGTCTTCAGCTCGATTGCAGTTGATGGAGCTCGATTCACCAAATAACAGGCGGTATTGACTGCTTCTGCCCAGAATGATTTTTCTAAGCCCGCAGCCCTCAACATTGCTCTTGTCCTTTCCAGCAAGGTTCTGTTCATCCGCTCTGCCACTCCATTTTGTTGAGGAGTGTATGCCACCGTGAACTGCCTTTTGATGCCTTCCTTCTTGCAGAAGTCATCAAATTCCTCACTTGTATATTCCCCTCCATTATCTGTCCTGAAACACTTGATCTTCTTCCCGGAATCAAGTTCCACCCGTGCTTTGAAGGCTTTGAAAGTCGCAAACACATCTGACTTTCTCTTGATAGGGTACACCCAGCATCTCCTAGAGTAATCGTCGATGAATGAGACAAAATACTTTGCCCCTCCTAGGGATGGAACCGGTGCTTGCCACACATCAGAGTGAACCAATTCTAGAACAACCTTGCCTCTAGAATTTGATGTGCTGAATTTAAGACGATGTTGCTTACTTGAAGTTATACAATGCTCACACAAAGGAAGTGATACCTTTGTTAACCCCGGAAGTAGCTTTTGCTCCACAAGAATCTTCATTCCTTGTTCTGACATGTGCCCAAGTTTCTGATGCCATAGCAGCGTAGAGTCTGGACTACATGCGGCAACCGATGCCTCTGCTTCTTGCAAAGTCTCTCCCTTCAGCATGTATAGATTTGCAGCTATCTTCTCCCCTTTCATCACCACAAGCGCTCCTTGGAAAATCTTCATGACTCCTTTCTGTGTTTCAATCTTGGTTGCACTATTATCCAATATTCCATAGGATAATAGATTTTTCTTCAGGCCCTTCACGTGCCGCACATCCTGAACAGTTTGGACTGTTCCATCGTACATCTTCAGCTTGATGGTTCCAATGCCGATAATCTCCAAGGTATGATCGTCGCAGCTGTACACAGATCCTCCTGAGATTGGTTCATAATGATGGAACCATTCTCTCCTTGAGGTCATGTGATATGTGGCTCCCGAGTCTATAAGCCATATAACCGCGAACCTTTTTCTGCCTTCCCTGGCTATTGATGCTTCGCAACAGAGAGCACTTCCATCATCTGAGGTACTTGCAACATTTCCTTGAGGATTGGAATTCTGAGGTAAATTCCAACAATCTTTCTTCAAGTGACCCTTCTTTCCACAGTTGTAACACTTTAAATTCTTCTTACTTGATTTTGATCTACCACGACCACTGCTTTGGCCACGTTCTGTTGACCTTCCTCTCATCACCGTTAACGCCTCTGCCTGTTGCAGATTAACTTGTCTGTCCTCCTTGTTCTTGCGCCGGCTTTCTTCTTCAAGAACCGCAGCTGCAACATCATCGAAGACTAGATAATCCGTAAGGATGTTGTTTGTTAAGTTGATGATGAGTTGATCATACGAATCAGGTAGACTCTGAAGCAGAAGTTCCGCACGCTCCTGTGGCTCTATTTTACAGCTTAGAGATGTAAGCTGGGAAAATAGAGTATTCAGCGTATTTAAGTGTTCCGTCACTGAAGTAGATTCTGACATACGAAGAGTATATAATTTCCTCTTAAGGAAAATTTTGTTGTGCAGTGACTTGGCCTCGTACAACCGGTTGAGGTGATCCCAAATCTCCTTGGCCGTCTTCTTCTCCCCGATGCTTGACAATACTCCATCTGCTATTGATAGGTATAGATCCGCCATAGCATCCTCGTTCATCTCGCTCCATTTTTTGTCATCAGTAAAATCCACCGGCCTTTCACTGATAGCTGCTAGACAGTTGTCTTTCCTCAGGATAGCCTTCACCTTCAATTTCCACAATGAGAAATTTTTTCCCATTGAATTTTTCAATCTCAAATTTCGCTGCCATATTGTTCTTGAAACAAATTCTGAACAATATATCTGAAGGCTCTGATACCAATTGTTGCGCCCGCGGAAGTGGGATAGATCAGATTGCAACAATAATTTGAGAAAGAAAAATAAATGAGGCACAGATTTTACGTGGAAAACCCCTAAACAAATTAGGGTAAAAACCACGGGCAAGGGTAGAAGAATTTCACTATGAGAAAATAGGAGTTACAACCACTCTCTAACTAACAAGGAGAAAACAAGGATAATTCTCTCTTGCTAGGAAGGAGAAATACACTCAACAAACTCTCTAATATCTCTAGTATATGAGGGAAGAATAGAATGATTTGGGATGACNGTAGGTGCCTAACTCCATGCCTAACTCTTTTGACTTGCCTAATTCTTTGTCAATTGTTGATATTTGCCTAATTATGGCTGCTGCAACATTGCCTAATTCTGCCGACAAGTACAGTGTAAGGGTATCAAATGAAGTGGGTGGTGGGAGGCCAAAAGCAGCGTGGATGGCGGTGCGTACTGCGTTAGGGTGCGCGGCAACAGAAGGGATATTAGTAGGCATAGCAATGGTTTCAGTTCACAAAGTATGGGGTTATGTCTTCAGCACTGAGGAAGAAGTTGTAAACTATGCTGGCAAAATGCTACTCTTGCTCTCTGCCTCTCACTTCCTTGACAGCATTCTATGTGTTCTTTCAGGTATGTATATTAGACCATCTTAATATTATATTCAGGGAATCATAAGCGTTCTCATAGAGTGATAGAAGAAATAAAACTTTTATCATCACTACTGGTTTAGATTTTATTAGAATAAGAAAATGAAAAGAAGAGAAATTGTGATTTTTTTTTTTCAAAATATATAAATCAAAATACAGTTATTTCTGTCACCAATTTTTTTCTTCTTGAGATATAAGATTTAATGCATTAAATCATCAGAAAAGACAACATCATTAATCATGGATGCAACTTCTTTTAACATGAGAAATAATAAAACAAAAAGCAGAATTAAAAGAGTTTAGACATAAAGCTAAATAAACTAAATGAGTATCGGTCTCCACATCAACCTCTCCAATGTCTATATCCTTTAACCAGCTAAGGGCTTCCCGAATGCAAACTGCCTCCGCTCCTTTAACTCCACAACTCCAAAATTTATGTGGATATGAATGTAATCTCAGGCACAGCGAGAGGATGTGGGTGGCAAAATATTGGGGCAATAGTCAACTTGGGAGCCCATAATTTGCTAGGGATGCCTGCTGGAGTACTCTTAGCTTTCGTCTATCATGTTGGAGGCAAGGTATCAACATATATATCCCAAATTTATTTATTTTACTTCACATTTACTCATGTTAGCTGCTAACATGCAATGGAAGGCATTATTAGAGGTCCATTTACGTGCGTAGAAGATGAAGAGATATAAAGAAAAAAGAGGGCCATGAGTAGATACATTATGAGAGAGTGAGAGATCATTTTGGGTACATGTAGGTTGTTAGAGTGACACAGAGAACGAAGTCCTTCCTCCATTATGTTTTAAATTTGATCCTTATATAGCTAACTAGTAATATCATAAACGTTCAATAAGAAAAAGTGATTAAATGATACTACGTAATAGAAATAATCAAACATTATGAACAAATAAGAAATCTAAAATTGATTTTCAAAAAAAAAAAATCTAAAATTCGAAATGATGAGTACAGTTTAGGTTAACATTGGGTGGTAGTTGATCAACCCTTGAATGAATTAAGTAATTGCCACACACAAATATGTTTGAGTAAAGGGTGTGGACAATATGCACAAATATAAGAGATAGATTTAGGTGTTGGTCCCGAGCAAGTAAAAGTTTAAGAGGGAGGGAGGTATGAGGGAGGGAGTTGAATATACTTTTAAACGTGTTTTAAAAATTAAAAAGTTAAGGAATAAAATTTTCTTTAAGCGGAAGTCTTGAACTTGCCAAGTAAATGTTTGTAGCTTAGTTTTGTTTGTGAGTGCAAGTGTGAACTCATGTATGAAGGGTTAGTCATAGAATAAAACAAAGAGTAAAGTAAATTAAAACACGAAAGAGTGAGAGAAATTTTTATAGTGAATCGGAAAACTTTTCTACTTCATCACTAGCTTCAACTTAGGGTAGGATTTCACTATATATTGTTACAAAAGTACAAGCTAGTGAAATGTAGCTTTTTGTATGCACGGCTAGTTACTTGCGTCTCAGATGACAATCCTTAGATTATGTCATGAACTCCTTGTCGACTTAGTCTTCATTATCTTACCAATCTATAGCTAAGGGTCAACCACAAATTAATTAAAGTCCCCTTGCTAAAATGATCGTTCAACTCTTTTCAGCAAATTAAAGAAAGGAGGATGGGTTGAGGTTGGGACTTTTAGAATTAGGATGATTCTTTAACTTAATTAGAATACTTGATAAAGCTTTGAATGATCAATCAACCAACAATTCTCTCTTTTTCAGCGCGCAATTTCTTCTAAGCTAGGAGTCCTCCGATCCTTTTATTGACAAAGCAGGCTGAGTGTCAACTTGAAATTCAAATTTACCATTTGTCACTCAAGTGATAGCCCACAATCCCCAAAAATCCGCTGCCAAATCATTGATTTGCACTGCCATGAACCATAAAGTAAAGATAGTTTCCATATCAGTGTATAAGCACACTTTGGTTCAAAAAGGCTCCTTCTACTTATCACCAATTTGTCTTTTATGTAGACTAGTAGGTGTCAAACAACTTATTGACATGTGTCTATCAACTCTTTTATCCTTGCATGAACTCCTTTTGATGTTGGTATATTCCTTTTGCTTTGAAAGAGCATAAGTTGGCTTCAATTCCTTGAGCAAGATCGCCACCACAACAGTGAGACGTCAATGAATGTTTTTTTTTTTTTTTAGTACTGGATTGAAAGCTTCAGAGGTGCTACATATAGCTTCATTCCACTCCTTTTGATCGAGCAAGAGACAATCTTGTATTTCTCTATTGCTTACTACTTCCTTTCACTAAACACTTATCGTTGTCTCCCTCCTCTTTTTTTTTTTTCCTGAGCTTTGGAGTCCTCTATTTATGTGATAGAGGTGGGATAGGTTGGTAAAACAACATTGATTAGAATCTCTCCATTGCACCCCATTTTGATAGGTATCCATGTTGCCATAAACTCCACGATAATGCAACTATACGCGCTTTGATTTATCTTCTTGTGTAACAACATTGTCCTTCTTCTTTGCTGTGCAAATTTGAAAGAAGAACGTGTTTGTCTTCTTCTTATCAGCCTCTAGAAAAATCCCATGTGTCACCTTTTAGAAGGCTTTCCAAAAGATGACTCAACAGGCTGTAAGGATGACTTAGACAATTTCTGATTTCTTGAGACTTGATTGATAGACAGTTAGTCTTAAGTCTGCTATAGCTTCATGTCTTCTATGAATCTTGGCTCGGCTGGTTGGTAGATCTATTGCTTGCTTCTGTTATGCTTATTGTCTACTCTTTTGTCAGAAGTCATTTTTCAACTTCCACACCAACATCGCCGCCACCGCCACCACTACCATCACCACCATTACCACTATCACACTACCACCACCACCATTACCAACCACACTACCACCACCACCACCAAACCACTTATTATTATTATTATTATTATATAACAAATAACACGACCACCACCACTACCCCACCACCAACACCAACACTCAACCACCACCACCACCATCATCACCACCACCACAACCACCAGAGACGAAGCTAGTATGGGGGCAGCTGCCCCTCACCCCTCACCCCCACCCCCACCTCACCTCTTTATATATATGTATGTATATATGCACATATATAGCACTATATTAAATGTTTATAAAACTTAAATTTAATTATGTTCAAATTGTTAGTAGTTTAATTATACAATTCTATTCATTTTCGAGAAAAGAAACCAAACAGACCAAGACAGTTTTCTATAATACAACCAAACATTAGAAATAAAAATATTTTTTTAAAAATCAACATTTTTAGAAGTCATTTTCCTAATTTTCAAAGACACTCTAATATATAATCTTCTTATCAATTTAGACTGACCCATTTTTGTTAGTTTTGATAGAAAAAAAGCTGCTTACTCTGATCTTTTAATCAATTTGGTTTAGGGACTTTGGTTGGGGATCACAATAGCCATCTTCGCAGAAGCAGTACTGCTCTTTATAATTACTTTGCGAACAAACTGGGAAAATGAGGTAAAATATCAAACCTAGCTCCTTTCTATCCCTTTCCATTAATTTTTACTTTGGTAACAAATAATTATATATATATATATATATATATATATTGATCGTCTGATATGATGGATGGAAGTTGGTTCTGAATGTTAATATATTGCAGGTAAAGAAGGCATCTGATAGAGTACACACTTAACACAATGCATGAGGCCGGATTGAGGAATATTTTGTAGACAACTACGTACTATGTTGTTGGAACGTAACAAATAAATTATAGATGATCTGAATACATAGACGTGATTAATGGTGTCCCTAAAATAACCTATGAGTTTTCCTTACTGTTGGAAGGCTTTGCACAGCTTTCAGAGAACAAAAATGTACTTCGTAATATCTGTCTTGAGTCCTATTACACATAGACTATCCACACCAAATCCATTATATTGCAATCTTACATGCCACATGACACTTGAGAAATTTAGTATAATCAATTTTTTTTTTTTTGAAACAAGACCACAAAACTATTATATAATCATAACGTCATTACAAAGAGCTTGAAAAATAAACTAAGAGCCGCTATCAGAAAAAGGACCATTTAAAATCTCAACATCCCAAGCATTCTCTTCATAAATCATAATTCATCAAACTATGAACAATAGCATTTTGTAAATTAGCATACAAAGGGGTTGCAATATAGGGATTATCACTAAGGGGTTGCGCAACTATATATATGTGTGTGTGTGCGCGCGCGCGCGCGCGCGCGTGTGCAGAGCCGGTTTTTTGATTTGCGGGGTCCTGTGCTAGTAACTAAGTGAGGTCCTATCAAAGTATAAATAAACTACGAATTGAAGAAAAATTGCAATGAGAAAAATGCAAAAAACTTAATTTTGGGCCAATCTAATCACAAATACATATACTAACTATTAAGTCAGGGCTGGACTAGGGGCCCCCAAAATTTTGGGGCCCTGTGCGGTCGCACATCTTGCACGCCCTAAAATCCGGCCCTGTATGTGTGTGTGTGTGTATATATGTATGTATGTATGTATGTTCCGGATCAGGTGAGATTCTATCATTATGTAAGGACCATGTGAACTAATTAGATCATCCATTTGGAGTGATCTAACGGCTATGAATGAACAATCACACTATGAATGCACAAAAAACTGAGACTGAATGCACAAAAAACTGAGATTGAATGCACAACAAGTTGCGAAAGAATGCACAACAAGTTGAGTACTAATGCACAAGAACTGAGCGCGGAAAATTAAATCTATTGCATAGAATTAAGCACAACCATTGAATTATTTAAATCAAAGGATCATATAAGTCCACATGGTCCTCATCACCTAACTATAGGTCCTCATTTGATCCTTGATCTCTCTCTATCTCTCTCTCTCCCTCTCCCACACACTCTCTCTCTCTCTCTCTATATATATATATATATATATATATATATATATATATATATATATATATATATATATATATATATATATATGTATGTATGTATGTATGTATACTAGTTTTCACGCGCATTGCGCGAATGAGATAGTGCCCATTGTTTATTTTTAAATAAGTATTTCAAACTATATCAATGCAAGATTATATAAGAAATGTTCATGCATAGGTAATTGAATGTTGAATATGTTTAATTTATTTATAATCGATAATTCAAAGTATATGAATGCAAAATAATATATAAGAGATTAATTATAATTGTCACTACAATAAATGTTTGCAACTTTATAAAAATGTTAGTTTAAATACTTAGAGAAATTCAAACCAAAAAAGTCTTCTTAATTCTCTTTTGGGTAGCATTGTCATTGTCTTTATCTTCAATACTTTGTCCTCTTATTTTTTATTGGTAGTGTGTCATGTGCAATTGGGATACTAGTGGTAGCATAGAGGGCATTGGGATACTATTTGGCAGTGGTAGTTTTTCCCCGTACATGTTTCATGTGTTGTGAGATGTATGTCGTAAATTCTCATATGAAAGTATTGAATAAAATATTAATATTTACAAAGTATTATATTTGTAGAAAGTTCATGAGTAGTATCTCTTGTTCTAGTTCCATAACTTGTTTACTTGATAGTAGCAATAATGATTCTACAAGTAGTCTTTATACTGATGCCGCAATGTGTCCAATCAACAATTTTCACATTCATTATGAAGTTCATATTTTTTATATTAGTATGAATGAGTGTAGTACTTGATTTTGTGTGTGTGTGTGTGTGTTGAGGACAACTATGAGGATGACAACAAAGAAAATAGTCCTTTGATCTTGGAGGGTCCAATGACGAGAGCAAGGGCGCAAATATTTCATGAAGCTATGAGTGGCCTTATTAATTAAAGGAGCAAGTGAAGCTAATCAAAAATATGAAGATGGAGTTGAGTTGAAGGTGGTCAATTTGATTCAAGTCACAATTTGAAGAATAAATCGAGAGGTTCATACCTTATAAATCAACACTTAGAGTATTTTTCCTTGCAAATAAAAGTTTGAGACTATTTTGGTCCGTATTTATGTTATTCAATTTGTAAAGTCCAAATTAAGCTTATAAATCCTAAATTCAATTAGAATTTAGTTTTTATAAACTTATTTGACTTAATTAGTTATCCTAGTCTTGTAGTTAGTTACATCTTTTTAGCTAGTTTAGCATTAAAATAGCACATCTTGAACTTAAATGCCCCTGATGTAGGGACTAGCTAAAGTGTATAAATAGCTTTGCTATTAGTTTTGTTAGATAGACAACTTTGACAGTAGTAAATTCAAGAATATTATATTGCTTTGACAATTTCTTTTTCTTGAGTTCTTAAGGAGTATTTTGACTTATCTTGGGATTTTCCTCCTAAGTGGTGTCTAACTCTTATCTCCATCCTTGAAGTGGCGAGACTTTGCACCATCACTTCTCCGACCTTTGTTTCCATCGCCCAACCATTCTTCTTTCTTAGCCGGAGCCCACAATAGTGTGTTTTTTTTAAATTTTTTTTTTTTTGTTTAAATGATACTAACCTTAGAGTATCCACTGCTGCCTTTTTACCACAATGCATACAGTTAGACAGTTTGCCACTTTGTGCATAAACCTTTTTTAAATAGTGGTTGCATCCTATATACCAAGTGTGTTGGTTGTCAATATTGATGCTGATTTTGTGTTTAATCCAAGCAGGTTGAGTCTAAAAAATAAAATAAATTGTAAATTTATATTAGTTCTAATATATTTAAAGGGTGCACAATAAGTATTTTACATACAAGATCAAGGCCTTGAGGTTGGCCCATGTATGAGGCCACGACTGCTAAGATCGGCATCGGGGCTAAGATCGTCTCCTTAGGTTGGTTTGTCCCGAACCAGTTACCAATATATCCATCAACTTTTATTATTTCTTTGTAGTTTATTATTTGGGAATCAAAATCAGTTTCAAACATTAATAAATATCAATTTGATAACTATATTAATAATTGTAAAAATTGTATTTTTCATCTTTAAATTATTCAAAATAGTACTTTTCGTCTCTCAAATATACATATAACCATATCTCCTCCCTAATTGTCTGCAAAGTTACTTTTTTCATCCACGAGTTCTATTAAGATTAGGTTAAAAAGTCACTTTGCAAATAATAGAGGATGAAAGAATCCACTTTGCAAATAATTGAAAAACAAAAATTAGCAATCGTATAAAAGTGTTAACTATATTTTATAATATTGAGTAAAAAGGTAATGAATTTATAATTAGTTTATTATGAATGTTATATTATGATTGAATAAATAATAGTGAATGTGAACATGTATAGTTTTTTACTTTTTATCATACATTGATGACTTTTTTTTAGTAAATAGACTTTTTTACTCTACTATTCTCTTTAAAACTAGCTCCAAAAGAGGATTCCACTAAGTATTTGTTTAATTTAAAGAAATACAAAGTGGAACGAATGAAGCATTCATCTTCAACTTCTACGGGTCAACAATCCTTGAGACAATCACGAGCCTTCAATTCGTCAATTAGTCTTTCACTGTCTTATCAAAGCTAGCTAGCGAATGGTCAATTATGAAGTCGCCTGACTAGGTTGATCTCCCAACTTCCTTTAACTTTTTTTATTTTTTTTGAAAGCAACCAACTTCCTTTAATTTGAGGGATGGTTTTGGTTGAGTACTGGAATTGAGAGAATCAAATTGATTCTTTTTTAGCTTAGGAGACTTGATGTAGCAACAAAGCTTTGAGCACTTGATCACATGAAAATTTTCAATCAGCTTTCTTAACTTCATAACATTTTCTTCAATCAAATTGACAAAAGTATGATAAAGAAAGAGGTATTCGTTGCAAGTGAAGAACAGGAATTTTTATTTATATGTTTCTCAGTACAAATATTGAAAAAGGAAGTAAATACTAATCTATAATAAAGAAAGCTAACAACTTTAACATAAAATAATATAAATATATATCTCCCACCATAATTATTCAAAATAACTTAATAAGTGTACTAAGTTGAACAAATTTTCTTGGAAGATGCATGTTACCATGCACTGTATGTTAAAATAATAGAGAAAGATGTGGGTAGGTGCCTTGGTGGGGTTGTCGAAGTAGAGTGTGAAACACTACATAGAAGGATCCCAGCAATTAAACCCACTTTGAATTTTTTGTCGGAAAAGTAAAAATTAATTAATTAATTAAATCGCGACCACCCTTACTATTACAATTGACTGGTTAACACAATTGTTATTTGAACTAATAAAGATAGGCTGCAAAAGGACTCTCTCCTAAACTAAAGAATAAATATAATGCTACATTCTCGTTAATGGTAGATGGAAATATATGGCTAAAGGCTAAAAGTTAAATGAAAAGGGTTAACACAAGAAAAACAAAAACAATGAACGGGGTTCAAGTGCTTAACACTTATTAAAAAAATTCAAGGCTCAATGGGGACAACTAGGGAAAACAATTGTATACAAGGGTACGTAGGCTTAAAGGCTTGGGCTAACAAAAATGGTTTTAATCACTTCAAAACATGCAAATCCTAGACTTCACTTTGAGAGTACTGAGGCAAGTTCTGGCAAATCAAATATCACCGGAATTTCATATAAACTTTCACTAACAATGCATAACACATAGGATCAGAGAACTAATTTAGTTCGAGGCTAACCCAGCTATTGGCAAGAGACTAGATCTATCAAAAGCTCAACCTTGAATCATCAATAACAAACTAGGCTACACAAGTACTACCAAATCAAACCACAAACCAACAAGAAGAAAGATGTCACAATCTCAAAACAAGGAAAAACAAATTACCCAAAATTATGCACACTGAACCTTCCAAGCAAAGTTTAACAAAACTTAACCCCCTGCCCCCCTACACTAAAATATGGACATCGTCCTTGATGGACAAACAATAAAGCACAACCCACTCTAAAAACAAGATTATATGCACAAGAACATGAACAACAAAGTGGGTATTCAAGATTCACCCAAAAACCATGTATGAACACCATTGAAGCAATTAGAAGCATATATACATGAATAAAGAAAGATTAGATCGAGAATATGCTTAAACAATCCTATTTCACACATTGGTTCAAGATTCAAAGAATAATATCTAACAATGAAGCACAAATTTGAGAAAAATAGAGAGAGAAATTCAAACCTTGAATTCATGATTGAATGGAGTAAAATTGAATAAAATGCTTGAAATCTTGAAAAGAAAGCAATGGTGCACGCAAAAGGGTAGGGAAGAAGTGGAGAGAGAGGTTTGGGAGAGTAGGAGGCTAGGGTTGAAATTGGGGAAGGGGAAATCGCGCTTTTATACGCAGCTATACACGGCCTGGTACACGGCCGTGTGTGTAGTCGTGTACCAGGGCTCAGCTCTCAACTTTCACTGTAATTCCCCAAAAAGGTCACGGCCACTTACATGGCCTAGCGGAAAGACATTTATAGGCGTAGTGTATGTGTTTTTCGTACTAGTAAAATAAAGAGTACAGGAAACTTCACTATAGAAGAAGAAGAAATCTTAGTATAAATCCACTCCAATCTGCGATTAAAGCTTGAAATTAAAGTAATCTATGTAATACTATACTAATCTATGCTATGGAAATCTAAAGAGAAGAAGAAAAATAAACTAAAGCTCTCTAGGGTTCGGAATCTCCAAAAATTACAAAAAAAAAATGCAACTTAAATAAAAGACAAAACAGAGCTCACGGCCTACCACACAGCCGTGTACATATTTGGTCGTGTGGGGTCACGATCTGGGCGGTGTAAAGTTGGGGCCTCACGGCCGTGTGGGTGGTCGTGTGACTGCTTCTTCCTTTGCTTCTTCTTCCGGTTCGTGCTCTGCTACTCCTATCTTCCTTGCTTCCAAAATAGCTCCAAAACACTTCCTTTGCTACTCGTTGTGGACAACTACACCTTTAAACCCGTAACACACAAACGAGTTTCAATTCCCACTAAAGTATAGACCTTTAGTACCAAAATAATTGTTCAAAATTAAAGATATCAGTAGGTGTTTATATATATATATATATATATATATATATATATATATATATATATATATATATATATATATGATCTTGAATGAATAACTAATTACAAATTTTAGTTGAAGATTGTAATCTTTTATAAATTGTGTTGAATATCATGTATTAAATTTAATTATTCAATAGTTGTTGCATATTTTTGTGGCTTACAGTGTATATTTTTTTCCTTCCAATGCATATTGTTATGCTTCTAGAGCGCATTGTTGTGCCTTCAGTGCACATTTTTATAAATTGTATATGGCGAATTTTTTTTTTATAAAGGAGGAATTGATCTATGTGGCTGAGATTCCACCACATGTTTCATCTGTGGCCTTTACTGCATTAGAACCTAAGCATATATATAATTTATTATAGTTGTTGGTTTTTTGACTTTTGGGGTATCGTTAAGACACAAGAATATAGAAAAAAACTATAAAAAATAAGAAAATTTGGCGAAAATGTAGGTATTATATTGCTTAGAATTGTTTGTCCTTCCTCCTCTATTTGGTGGTCTATTTATACATATTTTGAGCTTCGATCCCTACGACCAATAGGAATTCTGGACTGCCTCATATTGGGAGTCCTAGTTACATTATGAATGATGAGCCCTAGCCCGTATTATATTACAAGTATTAAGCCAAATCCTAACTAAATTCTTTGGTGGCGTTGTGCAGGGTTTCCTTTCTGGATCTTCCTTGGTCTAGTTATTTTCTTGGGCCGCTCTAGATGTAGTTTGGGCATGATCATTTACTATCGATCAATAATCATGTTACTTTTACAAAACAAAATAACTCAATAATCATGTTACTTTTAACAAAAAATAAATTAAATTTACCGACTCATCCATATATTAGTCATCAATATTATATTAAGAAGGATTAATTTATTTTAATATGAGAATTGTTAGGGCCATGATTTTTATTTTCACTTATACCTATCTACTACAATACTTGTCTTTAGCATTACTTTTATTACAAGATGAAAATAATCATTTTTTGTTGCATTGAAAATAATCAACTTTTATTTATATTAATTTATTTGTATACTTGAATTTAATGTTAATTACTTACTTTTTTATTTTAATATTAGATATTAATTTAATTGTGCGTTCTATAACTAGTATAATATGTAAAATAAATATGAATGCTCAATTATTAGCTTAGACTTATTTTGCAAATAATAATAATAATAATAATAACAATAATAATAATAATTTGCGTCCCGACATGAGGGCCGGGAGACCATTATATCGTTCGTATTAGTTAGGAACATACTTTAATTTAAATTTTGCAATATTTGGTGCTTCATTTCTACATTATATTTCTCTTACCAGTCTTTAAGTAGCTAGTTATATCTGCCTTAGCTTGTCACGTTCGAATTTGGCTGGCGCAGAAGAGGATGGAAAGAAAAGCAGAGATGGAGATCCCATTGATTCCTGAATCTGAAAATGATGAGAGAAGAAAATGTTGGGATGAGGTTTCCGGCGAAGTGAAGAAGCTGATGGTTTTAGCTGGCCCTTTGATTTCGGTAAATCTTCTGTTAACTTCCCTGCAGTTCATCTCACTCATGTTCGTTGGCAATCGCGGCGGCGAGCTGTCTCTCTCCGGCGCTTCCATGGCCACCTCCTTGGCTTCAGTCACGGGTTTCAGTCTTATGGTAAGTGTTAGAATAAAGTGTTTGTTACTTGCGCAAAAAATTATAATCCTTTTATTGGTATCTGCCGCCCCAAAATTCTCCTCCCAACTTCAATCAGTCTTAAATGTTATAGTTGAGTTCTTTCCCAACGGCCAACACCAACCAATCTAAAATTACTTTATACCGCTACATAATTTTCCCTTACCCTGTTGAATTTTGCCTTTACTGGCCCTCTGCCCAATAATCTCAGCAGTACTAGACTTGGCCTTACCACACTCAACTGCAAATAAAATGTTGAAATTGTACTAATTTTCAACTGCAATAATGAATTAGCTATGGATTTCGTGTTTGTTTAACCAAAACCAGAGAGGATTCGCAGGCGCTTTGGATACATTATGCGGTCAATCATACGGCGCCAAACAGTACCGAATGCTGGGAATCTTTACGCAGAGAGGAATGGTAGTGATGCTTCTAGTCTGCACTCCGGTGGCCGGCGTTTGGGCCTATACCGACCGGATCCTCAGGTTGTGCGGCCAAGATCCGGAGATATCTGACGCCGCCGGCGAGTACGCTCGGTTTCTGATACCCAGCATTTTCCCGTTCGCAATCCTGCGGTGTCTGGTTTCATTTCTACAGGCCCAAAACAACGTTGTCCCCATGATGTTCACGGCCGGAATCGGCGCTTTGGTGCATGTACTCAGCTGTTGGATTTTGGTGTTCAAATCTGGGATGGGATTCAAGGGTGCTGCCATGGCTAATGCCATATCTTACTGGGTTAATGTAGTGTTGTTGGGTGTTTATGTGAGGGTTTCTCCTTCTTGTAAGGAAACATGGACAGGGTTTTCCAAGGATATGTTTCATGATATCATCAAGTTTCTTAGATTAGGGATTCCTTCGACTGCCATGGTTTGGTACGTACTTCTCTCCGCTCCAACTTTATCAATTTTTTATAGGACAAATTATATATACTATTAACCAGAATCTACCTTATATTATAGATCTTAGTCCTAAATAATTGCAGTCAACATATTCTATATCCTTTGTGTGTCCATAAATAAATTAAAGGCAAATCGTATAGTAAGTTAGTAACTGTTGACTCAGAATATATGTTGACGGTCGACATTCAATATTTTAACAACATTTATTTGTTTTGCAATTAACATATATTATGTGTCTTTAATTAAATGTTATATGCCTTCAATTTATTTACAAACACATGAACGATTAATTACACGTAAAAAATATGTCAACTGTATACCTATCATTTTTAGATAAGAAACCATAATACAAGAGCTGGATTCTAGTCCATGATATAAAAATTGTCCCATGACCTAACCGGCCAATTTTATTTTCTAAAGATGTTTGTGTGTATGTGTGGTAAGTGCAGCTTAGAGAATTGGTCATTTGAGCTGATGGTTTTGTTATGTGGGCTTCTTCCAAATCCTAAGCTGGAAACTTCAGTTCTTTCTATAGCGTAAGTCAATTAGTTTCATATACAATTTCAATTTTTTTAAATACTCTCTCCCGAATATATAAGAGCACAATTTGATTGTATGGGGTGTATTCAATGCCGACTTCTATAAACTTTAAATTTTTAGAAATATTAAAACTTGTAGTCTTTAAAAGTTGATAGTATTTGCTTCAATTTTTTTATTAAGTTAAGGTGATAATCCCCTCAAACATTTTAAAGTCTTTAAAAATCAATAGTATTTTATTCAGATTGTTAAAATTCCTTAAAAGCTTATTGGTATTCAATACGATAGGAATTTTTATGAACTCTTTTGAGAACATTGATAGACTCTTTCTTTCAAATATAAATGGTTAAAATCCATCTTTTGAAACATCAAACTTCTAAAGTTTTCTATTAAACTCTTCAAATTTTTTCTTCCCCATAATTTTACTGATTATTTTTTCCATCATTATCCTTTGAATTTTCCCAACAAAGGACACTAATAGGGAAAGTCCTTCAATTCTCTTCGAGTTAGCTACTAAAAACACAATTAAGTTTTTTTTTTTTAATAGTCTTGGTTGGGGTATAATTCTAGAGGAAGAGGGAGATGAGGGGTTGAATAGACTTTCTTTAGTTTTAAAAAATATATAGTGATCTTATATTTTGAAAGATATGAGTAAACAATTTTATTACAAAGATTCGATTCAAAGTGTGCTAGGGAAGTCTTGAAGATTACCTTTAAATTAAAGTTTGTAGCGTTTTATTGAAAATAATCGTGAGTGTATGTGAGAGTTAAGTTTAAAAAGATAATCCTGATAAAGTAAGAATAAGGGTTAGAGAGATAAAGTCAGGAATATTTTATAGTGGTTTGAAAAATCTCTTATTTCACTCTTCGATCTCCTTATTCCTTAACATGTGGTATTTCACTAGTATTTCTTCAAATAAAAGTGATTACACAATAAAGAAAATAGGAACGATTTTTTTACCAAGTTGCACGTGTTTCACTACAACACCTCATTCTTCAAAGATTTACCACAAAGTCACCATGAAAAGGATAAAGTGTCAAGATGACTGATTAGTCGTCAAGGACTATATAAAAGATTCTTGAAGCATTTTTCTCTTGAATGCTTGTAAGTCATAGATTTTCAATCTCTCTTCGTGTTTCGTCGTATGTCTTACTTCAGAAGATGATCTATTTATAAATTATAAAGCTAGAGGTTTGAGAGTGGATCCTTTGAAATATTTTTGTTTGTGCCTTCTGAAATTGTAGGTGTCCAAAAGCATGCCATTTCCTCCTTTTATGTCTATATATATGACTTTGGTTGTTAGGTCATGCTCTTTTTTTTTTACGTTATTGCCCATTACTTTTTAGAGGTCAAAAATTATGATTGCCTATTTTTAGAAAGTGTCTTGAGGGACATTCTTGATGTGTGTGCCCAACAACTGTTATCAAAGCTTTCCTTGTACACTCTGTACTTCTTTGCCAGTGCATTGCTGAAATTGTATTGATCTTCACTGGAGTTTTTTGCAAGCTAGATGTTAAGACATCTATAGGAAGATCCTTAGACTTAGGATACGTTGCTTCAAAAGTATTACATTTTTTTAGCTTCAAAGATTACGTTTTCTCATATAAGTAATAAATATTTTATTCATTAATTATTTAGTATTATATCTGCTAGTATAAATATTACACTTCATCTTGACATGATCCATCTCATGGACACCAAAAATTCGTAAGACGTTCTCACATAAGCTTTTGTCTTACATTTATTATTACATTGAAAACCATCAAAATCAAATACGCCCATAAGTTACATTCGTTATCGAACAATAGATGCAAGTTCGAACCACATTTAGTTCCCCCAGCTCTCTTGTTGCAATTAAATTAGTGGCTAGCTAACTGGTGGTGTTAATTTTTCTCAGACTAAATACATTCATCATGGTTTATATGCTGCCTATGGGACTTGGTGGCGCTATAAGGTAACTTTCAGTTTTTATCTGCCACTTAATATGTAGTATATTGATTAAGATCTTGCCATTTGGGTACAACCATCTACAAGATATATAATAGGTGGTTATATCTGATAATCAATCAACACTTGATGATGGTTATACCCGATAGTTGATTAACACCTTAAAATAAGTTAATTCTAAGAATGATCCATTACCTATCCACATTTACTAATTTTTATCTTCAACTTTTAATTATACTACAAATGATCCCTTAACTATTGACATTTCTCAATTTTCATCATCAACTTTAAATTTGACCATAAATGGTCCCTTAACTATTGATTTTTTTTTCCAAATTTAGTCATTCAGTTAAATATCAATTTAGTAAACATTAAATTTAATGACAATATGTAAAATTTTGGGTCTTTGCATTCCCATCCCACTAATGATGATCTTTGCTCGATTCAACAATAAGATTATTTTTACATTATTACTAAATAGATATTTAACTTAAATGACCAAATCTGAAACAAAATAAATAGTCAATGGATCATTTATAGTCAAATTGAAAGTCGATGATAAAAATTGGTAAATATCAATACACAATAAACCATTTATGGTCCAATTGAAAGGAGAATAATAAAATAGTTAATTGATCGACTAGGCGGCCTAATCAGCGCCTAGGCCACCTAGACCTTGATTGAAAATCAAAGATAAAAGTTGATAAATGTTAATATTCAATATACTAATCCTGAAATTAACTCCGGTCTGACCCCTTACAAAATTTGTATTGTTACTTGATATGATTTTGGTTAGTGCAGTGTAAGGGTGTCAAATGAAGTGGGTGGTGGGAGACCAAATGCTGCGTGGGTGGCGGTACGGACTGCGTTAGGGTGCGTGGCAACAGAAGGGATATTAGTAGGCATAGCAATGGTTTCAGTGCACAAAATATGGGGTTATGTTTTCAGCACTGAGGAAGAAGTTGTAAACTATGCTGGCCAGATGCTACTCTTGCTCTCTGCCTCTCACTTCCTTGACGGCCTTCAATGTATTCTTTGCGGTATGTATCTATATTAGAAATTAAACATAATTTCAATCAAGTCTCATTAACTGAATCAACAAATAAAATAAAACAGAGGGTATAAATGTTTATCAAAAAAAAAAAAAAATATATATATATATATATATATATATATATATATATATATATATTATATATATATATGTGTGTGTGTGTGTGTGTCCTCTTTGTTGTTCTTATTTTGAGGAAATGCCGGTGGACGATACTTTGCGGACAAAGCGCCATCTTTGCCTAGATCTGTGGATGAAGATGATACCTTCGTCCATTGATCTCGACGAAGATGACATTAGCTCTGTTTGGTAAATAATTAGCCTATCAGTTAATTTTGACCTATTTGACCATTATTAGTTGTTTGATTTGGTTAAAAAATCAATAAGTGCTTGGTTAATAACCTTTTTGTAACTCAAAGCAACCTTTTCAATTAGTCTTTTGAGAAAAGAAATTATACAAAACAGCTATCAACTAATAGCTAATTTAGCAAGCACTTTTCTACACTTAGCTAATATTATCAATTAATTATACCCTCTAACCAAATCAGCTAACAACCATTTACCAAACAGGGTCATTGTCTCTGTCCAAATCTTTGCCTCCATGGCAGCCACAAAAGTGAAAGAGAATAATCATGTTTGAAGATAACATTTTTTTAATGCAAAAAATAAAGATAAAATTGCGGTAAAAGAACCGAAACAGAGTCAGGGGACAGAGTCCCAATACAACTTGCTAACTTGAGAATAGGTCGCAGTAGCTCAAAAATGAGCTAAAACATTGTGGTCGCAGTCGGTTCTTTTAATTTAGCACAGAGGTGGTTTGCTAGCTTGCCGTCGCAGTCGATCAACTACTTCGAGCAATTGGCGGAGGAATTTTTTACACATTACGCGGGTAGTATGAAGCCTAAAAATAATTTTTCTGACCTAGCATGGGTGCACCAGGATGAAGGAGAAAGCTTCAGCAGCTACCTGGCCAGGTGGCAGAAAGAGGTTCAAGCAGTCGATGGAGGATGGGACGATCAAAAGGCCTTGGCCTTCTATATAGAATCCCAGCACCAGGATGGACAATATGGCAAGTTGCACGATGAAAACCCACGAAAATACGCTTAAGCTATTCAGATAGCTAATTAGCTTGCCGACACCGAGGAGGCGGTCACGTAGAAGAGAAAACAGGTTGGGGTGGCCTTGAAGCGACCCCGACCGGAGAACCCTAAGAGCAGCCGGTCGAAGGGTGCTGCTACTGGTCAAGTAAGTTCAAGATGAGTGCACGATAGACTCGGACCGAGTGGCTAACGATCACCTGCGTAGCCCATTCAAGAAGTACGGAAGCAGTTACCACCTCCACCACCTGTCCAACCGATGGATAACTCACAAGGATTGGATGAGCATACGATCCCGTATTGTTGGTATCATTGTAACAATTCGCACTCGATAGAGGACTGTGAAGTCTTGAAAGTTGAACTTGAGAAACTAATCCAGTGTGGGCGACTGACCAATCAGTGGCACCGAGACAATGCCTCTCGAACGACTGATAAGGTATCCGTTAAGGGCAAGTATCCCACGGTAGAGGGGGAGAGAAATAAAGAATGAAAGGGCAATCATGTCATTCAACTTTCAAATTTTAACTGGTCGTGGTCTTTCAACTTTCAAATTTTTACGAATCGTGGTCTTTCTAAAAGGACCACAGTTAGTTAAAATATGAAAGTTGAAATATAGATCACGGGTGGTTAACTTGAAAGTTGAAGATTCTCCATTAATTTAATTTTTGAAACTTGAAAGTTTAAGACTAAACGTGATAGGACCCGTATACTTAGAGAACCCTAAATGACATTAACTAGTACTTTTAATATAATTTTTAAATATATCAATTTTATACACTAATAATGAACTTAATATTATAATAAATTGAATTAAAAATAATTTCAATCAAGTCTCATTAATTTTATCAGACAAATACAATGAGACGGAGGAAATACATGTTTGTCAACACACACACGCATATATATATATATATATATATATATATATATATATATATATATATATATATATATATATATATATTCTTTGTTATTCTTATTTTGAGGAAATACTGGTGGACGGTGCCTTGCCATCTTCGCCAAGATCTGTGGATAAAGATGACATCTTCGTCTATTTATATGGACGAGGACGAAATTGGAGTACTTTGATAAATAGTTGTTAGTTGATTGGTTAGTGGTTTGACTAGTTGATAATATTAGCTGATTCTAAAAAATTGTTTGGTAATTAGATGTTAGCTGATAGCTAATTACATGTAAAATGACTTTTTAAAAAAACCGATAAAAAACTGTTTTGAGTTGCTTTTTAAATTTTAGCATTTTAAAGCAATTAACTGTTACAAAAAAATAATTAATCAAGCATTCATATTAATTGTTTAACTATGTCAAATAACTAATAATGATCAAATAAGTTAAAATTAACCAATAAATTCACTATATTACCAAAACGTGTCATTGTCTTTATCCAAATCTTTGCGTTCATGGCAGCCACAAAAGTGGTCGAAGCTGTCATGCGAGGTGAAAGAGAATAATCATGTTTGAAGATTTAAAATTTAAAATTTAAAATTTAAAATACCTAATATTTGTAAAAAGAGTTAATTCCATTTTTGGTCTTAGATTTATAGGCGACAGTCTACTTTTAATCATTTTTATTAGAACATCCACATTTGGTTATAGTATTATTGTGGTATGACCATTTTTGGTCCTTCGTCAACAAAATCGTTGAATAATCGTTAAATACAAATGCATTTCAATCATTTGTATACAAAGTGAGTTGACTCTACTATATTTGTATGTTTATTTTTTAAAAAAATTCATAATTAAATACTGAAATGCATTTGTATTTAACGACATTAGAACTGTTTTGTTAATAAAAGACCAATAATGGTCATGCCACAATAATACTAGGATCAAATATGGATATTCTAATAAAAAGGACTAAAAATAGATTACCACTTATAAATTTAGGACCAAAAATGAAATTAACTCTTTATAAAGATATACGGAGTAGTAAAAAACACAATTTCCATTTGAATTTTACCTTGGTTAGAATATACATTCTCCAAAACATTCCTAAAAAAAGTCAATAAAATTTCACCCTTTCTCACTTTTCATTAGGGATAGTTTGGTTGGATGAAAAAGCTTTTCAATGGAAACTATTTTCTTTAAAATAGAGGAAAATATCATTTTTTGGTATTTGGTTCATGTAATTCTCACATTTGAGGAAGCCAAAATTCTTGATAGGACATGAGATTTTGTTTTACATGTAAGTTGGGAAGCAAAATAAGATGACTTGATTATTTTACCTTTCTTGTTCTTTCTTAATTATTATTACTTTTATTATTTTGTAGGGGTATATAAGTCTTTATACTCATAATTCCTTATAATTCCAAATTCAATAAAGAATGAAATTGATATTTTTAGTAATTTTTTTTCTATCAACCAAACAGTGAAATTCATTTTTCTAGTAATTACTACTTTTCTATAAAATTTCAATTCCATTTCCCTTAAAATATTTTTCGTGAACCAAATGGGCCTTAGAGTTTTCCTTGATTATCCCTTCTCCAAATCATTTCTAAAAAAGCTAGGCCAATAAAATTCAATTGTTATACGCTAGACCAGGGTTCATATTGCATTGTAAACCCTGATACAAAAATTTTGCACCTTCAGTTAACACATTTCGTACACTATAGTTAACAATTTCTGTTCATGTAAAAAATAACTTGATAATTGCTGACACATAAATGCATAATATGATAGTTGTATGTCAACTGCAAGTGCAGAATGTGTCAACTACAGATACATAATCTGAAGGTTATTTTTGGACCAAGGTCTACAATGTAAGGTAGACCGTGGTCCATGATATAATTTGTAAAAAAAATTCTAGCCCATACTATAAAAGTCAAAAGCCCAACAATATAGAATAACAATCGTTATATTATGGGCATGGATCAATCATAAACATTATAGGCTCTAGTCTAGATTATGTACATTTAATAAATTATGCATATTTAATTAATAGTTATATACATTCAATTATAACCAAATGTACATAATATGGTAATATAAGTACATAATTTGGATTAAAATTCACAGTAGGCATGAAGGACCCTGGCCAACAATATAATTTGCATATATATATATATATATATATATATATATATATATAGAATAACTAGAAATGATATTTGCGTACATTTCCATGATAGTGAGAGACCAAAACTAACGGAACCAAAATGTTTAACCAAATATTAAAAGTTGTTGAAAAAGAAATTAAATTGCAGTTTGTATGAAACCAAGCAAATGAATATATATGTATAAAATTTATTTGGATATGAATGTAATTTCAGGCACAGCGAGAGGATGTGGGTGGCAAAATATTGGGGCAATAGTCAACTTGGGAGCCTATTATTTGCTAGGGATACCTGCTGGAATACTCTTAGCTTTCGTCTATCATGTTGGAGGCATGGTACGTATCAAAATATATATTCCATATTTTATTTTTTTACTTTTCAGTTTTACATTTACTCATGTTAGCTAGCATGCACTAGAAGCCATTAATAGGTAGAGGTCCATTTACTTGCGTAGAAGATGAAGAGAAAGAAAGAAAAAAGAGGGCCATGAGTAGTTACATTATGAGAGAGTGAGAAATTTAGGTGTTAACCTCGAGCAAGTAAAAATCTAAGAGGGAGGTAGGAAAAGGGGTTTGAATAGACTTTTAAACGTGTTTTAGAAAGAGTTAAAGAAAATAAAATTTTCTTGCAGCGAAAGTCCATCTTGAACTTTCCAAGTAAAAGTTTGTAGCTTAGTTTTGTTTGTAAGTGCACGTGTGAACTCGTATATGAAGGGTTAGTCATAGGATAAAACAAAGAGCAGAGTAAAGTAAAGCACGAAAGAGGGAGAAAAATGTTTATAGTGATTTTCGAAAAATTTTCTACTTCACTAGCTTCTACTTATAATCCCAAGGAAGATTTCACTATATATTGTTATAAAAGTACCGGTGAAATGAAGCTTTTTGTATATATGCACTAGTACTTGCTTCTCAGATGACAATCCTTGGACTAAGTCATGAACTCCTTGCCGACTTAGTCTTCACTATTTAATCAATCTCTAGCTAAGGGTTAACAAAGTCACATTGCTAATGATAGGGATAAAATCCGGTCTCCGTATCCCGATCTCTCGCTCTAAGTAAGGACTCAGCCGGACCCTTAGATTCTATTCCCGGTCTGCCGAGCCTGGTACTCCACACTCCGGACCGCCGCAGCAACCCTGGCGAGATTCAGAGTAGGGGTCTCACATCCACTTGTCGTAAGCGCATTGGACCGATAGCGTGACCGGTGCATGTCCGCCACGCGTCCTGCATGCGGCCAGACCGGAATAGGCCTGATTGAATCCGCTATAAAAGGCGCGTTTAATGTAGACAGGGGGGACTTTTTAGCTATTTCTCCTAGAACAGTAGCTAAAGAGACCGAGAACCACTGACCCACTGTCACGAAGCTCGGTCACACCTAGAGTATTCCACCCTGTACTCTACCATATATTAATACGAATATTCTGTTCTGCATTAGACCGTATCATTTTGGCGCCGTCCGTGGGGACCGAAGTAACGAGCCGAGTTCCGTTCTACCCAACTTCGATCTCCAATCATGTACCCATATATGGATTATTTTGCCGTTGCGGATCCAGAGCAGGAGGCACCTTCCGATCTACGTTCCCGCCTTAGCTCTAGAGGCGACCCGAGCAATACCGTATATCCGCCGGCGGCTGATCCTGTCAACATGATTCACCCTCCCCAGACATTCCCTATACCGGTCGGACCGATACCGTACCAGTACCCACCATACCCGCTTGATCCGACCGCTCATTGGTGGACCACTTCCCCTCGTTTCTATCCGACACCTTATGCCCCTCCTTTCCCGTTCCAGCCGGCGCCGCCCACTCAGCCGCACGCTCAGCCACCGGTCCCTCATCCGGATACTACGACGATCGAGGCTGCAGCCACACACTCGCCCGCTAGGAGGGCGCAGTCTGAGAGGCGACCGATCTCCTCTAGATTGCAAGAACCGACATCGGCGCGTCGACCTGCTCTGTCGCGTTTGAGCGCCTCAAGTTCCAGGCCACCTCCAGCCCGGGAAGAGGCGCCGAGAGTCAGTGTTCTGGACCGAATCGACCCGCCAATGGAGAGAGGGCATCGACCATTACACGTCCCGACCGCGACCGAAGCTGATTCGAGCGAAGCAAGTTCTTCGGATTCTCGTAACCATAGACGCCGTAAACCAACCCGTCCGTCTGGTCTTTCGCGTGGAATGCTCGATCAAGTCCGAGCGGAGTTCAACAGATGGAAGCGCGAGGAAGGAACTGACCGACCCACTGGCCGATCTAACAACCTGCTCCGAATGCCCTTTACACACGAACTCATGAGCGAGCCTTATCCAATAAACCTGCGCGTTCCTGGGACAAAGAGTACGCTGGCAGGTCGGACCCCGAACAGCATGTCAACCTCTACTATGGTAACATGCTCATGATGGGGGTATCCGAGGCCGTCATGTGTCGGGCGTTCTACTCCACGCTCACCGGGAGAGCTGCAGAGTGGTTCCGCACCCTGGAACCAGGGTCCATTTCGAATTTCCGAGACCTGGCCCAGAGGTTCGTCGATCGCTTCGCCATGGCCAAGACCGTGAAGAAACATTTCTCTCATTTGGAGAACGCCAAACAGTTAGACGGGGAGCCGCTCTCTGTCTTTATCGAGCGATGGAACAAGGAAATGTCAGAAATAGAACCCGTGGATGACGTAACTGCCACCAACCTGTTGTTGAACTCGCTGAGAGCGGGAAACCTGTACCAGGACCTTATACTCCGGCCGCCGACCTGCTACGAAGACGCTGTGCGCAGAGTAGTAGCTTACGCTACTGCCACGGAGGCGAACTCAGCCAAGAGGTTGATGGAGACCGGGGGGTCAAGGAGGGATTAGGGCCAGAGAGACCGACGCCCGAACAATCCGCGACAGAAAGATCGCGATGGAAACCCGATTTACACCCCGCTGACCAGGCCGGTTGTAGAGGTCTTGCAATTCGCTCAAAGTTGTCATCTGATCCAGTTGCCCGCCCCGGCGAGAGATGGACCGGATAAGGAGAAGTACTGTGCGTATCACCGCAATCGGGGACATGACACCGAAGAGTGTCACGTGCTCAAAGGTCTGATCGAAGACCTGCTACAAACCGGGGAATTGGCCCAGTTCGCCGAAAAGAAGAGGAAGAACCGGCGTGGATGGAGGAAAGATTTCAAAAAAGATAAGGACAAGAAAGACAAAGACCCCGACCTCGATAGGGAACCCCAGGCAGCCGCTCGAAAGCAGGTTATTCACGTGATATTCGGAGGACCGGAAGGTGGCGACACTGCTGGAGACCGGCGTAACTGGGCTCGAGATCTACACGTGGCCCTAGTCGAGGAGTCAAATCCGGAGAAAAGGATGAAGGTGGAGCCTATCGTGTTCACTGATCGGGACTTGCCGAGCAGCCCCAACTGCGCGACCGAAGCGTTGGTGGTAACTATAGACATCAACGGCGTCGACGTACAGAGAGTAATGGTGGATACGGGGTCGAGTGTGAATGTTATGTACCTAGACGTCTTCCGAAAGCTTCAGTTAGATCGGTCCCAGTTAACGCCTGTCAGGACACCGCTCTCGGGTTTTACAGGAGCAATGGTCCATCCGGAAGGAGTCCTCCGTTTGCCCGTTGAGGTCGGGACCGTTCCGAGAGTACTCCGGGTGACCATGGAGTTCGTCGTCGTTGACTTGGCGTGCGTTCATAACGCCATCTTAGGCAGGCCGGGGATATCGCAGCTCGGCGCAATAATATCAATGCCGCACCTATGTATGAAATTCCAGACTCCGGAAGGTGTAGGCACGGTCAGAGGAGACCCCCAATCGGCGAGGCGATGCTATGTCCGGGCTGTACAGAAACAAGATACCAGTACGTCCCGGGTGAACACTATCAATAAGAAGGGAGACGCCCGAGTCGAACGTCCCGAACCGTCGGAAGAGGTCGAGTTGGTACCGCTATCGGACTCTCAACCGGAACGTACTGTGAAGATTGGCTCGGCCTTATCGCCAGATTTACGGACCGCAATCATCGCCGTCCTTCGGGAATACGCCGACATCCTGGCCTGGGGACCGGAAGATATGCCTGGGATCGACCGCCAGACAATATGCCATAGGTTAGCCGTCCGCCCGGGCTCCCGACCGGTCAAGCAGAAGCAGAGGCACCTGGCGTCCGACCGACGAGAGTTCGTCCGCTCCGAAACGAAATCCTTGGTAGCGGCCGGACACATACGGGAGGTTCACTACCCCGAGTGGTTAGCAAACGTAGTTCTCGTCCCTAAGCCCCCAGCCTGGAGGATGTGCGTGGATTATACGGACCTCAACAAGGCGTGCCCGTTAGACCCGTTCCCTTTCCCGAGTATCCACCAGATGGTCGACGAGACTGCAGGCGCCGAGCTCTTAAGTTTTATGGACGCTTTCAAGGGCTATCACCAGGTGATGATGGCCGAAGAGGACGAAGCCAAGACAGCATTCATTACTCCAGACGGTCTATACTACTACCGAGTTATGCCGTTCGGTCTCCGCAATGCCGGTGCAACTTACCAGAGAATGGTGAACACCTTGTTCGGAGAGCTGATCGGTAAAACGATGGAGGCCTACATCGATGACATGCTGGTAAAGATTAAAGATAAGTATGACCATGCGTCCGACCTGAGACGGAGCTTTGAGATCATGAGATATAACCGGCTGAGACTCAATCCGGCCAAATGTACTTTCGCAGTCCAGACCGGGAAGTTTCTCGGGTTTATGATGACAAGGAGAGGAATCGAGCCGAACCCCGCGAAAGTGAAGGCGATCATCGACATGAGGCCGCCGGCCACGGTTAGAGAAGTTCAACAGCTAACTGGTCGACTGGCCGCCCTGAGCCGCTTCCTCTCGAAACTTGCTGAACGAGCACACCCGTTTTTCCAGACACTGAAGAAGACATCCGCCTTCATGTGGACTGATGAGTGTCAACAGGCTTTCGAAAGTTTGAAAGAGTACTTGGCCTCGCTGATAGTGTTGTCCAGGCCGGAACCTGGTGAAGAGTTGCAGATTTACCTCTCCGCATCAGACCGCGCTATCAGCGCAGTGCTCTGTCGAACCGACCCTGAAGGGGTGCAACGCCCGGTTTATTACATCAACCACGCTCTCCAGGGCCCTGAACTGCGGTATACCCAGCTGGAGAAGGTCGTATTCGCGTTGTATACGACCGCGAAGAAGTTAACGCCATACTTTCAAGGCCGGGTGATCCGGGTGCTCACCGATCAACCGATAGGGGCCATACTCCGGACGAACACCTCCTCCGGTCGGTTAATTAAGTGGGCAATGATGTTGACCCAGTTCGCAATCGAATACACGCCGAGACCGGCCATTAAAGGACAAGCCGTAGCAGATTTCGTCGTAGAATGCTCAGCACGTGACAGCACCACCCCGGTGACCTCCGACACTGCCCCGGTGGAATGGGAAATTGCAACAGATGGGTCAAGCTGCAAGCAGGGTGCCGGCGCTGGTATAGTTCTCACCAGCCCGGAGGGCTTCAAAGTTTACTACGCCCTGTCGCTTGCTTTCTCGCCGACCAACAATGAAGCGGAGTACGAGGCCTTCATAGCCGGCTTGCGACGTGCCCGCTATCTGGGGGCTCGGCATGTGAGGATCCGGACTGACTCAGCCCTAGTCGTCGGACAGGTCACCGGCGCTTTCGAAGCAAAAGGAGAACGGTTAGCCCGGTACCGCGACCACGCTTTATCCATTATGGGATCGTTCGACGCTTGCATAGCCGAGCACATTCCACGGGCCGATAATGCGGAGGCAGACATGTTATCCCGACTATCACACGAAGCTCCGGAATATATATCGAAGGTCGCCCGGGTGGAGGAGTTGCAGACTGCTTGCGTGGATGCGCTTCCCGTGATACCGGTTGATGCAGAAACGGATGATTGGATCACCGACCTCCGTTCATATTTAGAAACCGGGACCTTACCAGAGAATGAGCAGAAGGCCAGGAAAGCAAAGCTGCGAGCTCCCCGTTTCCAGATAGTTGACGATCGCCTTTACCGGCGGTCTTACGGAGGGCCGCTGATGAGATGTCTAACCCGCTTTGAGGCCAAACTCGTGATGGCCGAGATGCATTCCGGACTTTGCTCTGCCCATCAGGGGGGCCGGGCCTTGGCAAGAAGAATAATGCTGATCGGCTACTATTGGCCGTCGATCCAATTAGACTGCGAGGCACTAGCAAAGTCGTGTGAGTCCTGTCAACTTTACGCCCGAGTCCCAGGCAGGCCGGCCACCTTTTATCATCCGGTCAGTTCTGCAATACCGTTCGCCAAATGGGGGGTAGACATCTTGGGACCTTTCCCGTAGTTGACTGGTCGACGTCACTTCATAATCGTCGCTGTGGACTACTTTTCGAAATGGGTCGAGGCCGAACCACTAGCGACGATTACATCTCAGCAGTGCGCTCGGTTTATATGGCGAAATGTGATCTCCCGCTTTGGAGTTCCAGTTCAGCTGGTGACCGACAACGGAAAGCAGTTCGAGAGCGAGTATTTCCAAAATTTCTTAGCAACGGTTGGCACAAGGTCGCTCCGTTCTTCCGTAGCATATCCTCAAGGGAACGGTCAAGTGGAGAACGCGAACCGAACGATCCTGGAAGGGCTGAAAAAGAAGTTGCACTCGGCCGGACGAAGCTGGGCAGACGAGCTCCCGTACATCTTGTGGTCGTACCGGACTACGCCCCGGGAGGCCACAAAGGAAACGCCTTTCGCGCTAGTCTATGGCGCCGAAGCCCGCCTGCCGGTGGAAGCATGGATACCGACCTCTAGAGAACAGAGCTATGATGAGAACGGCAATGACTCCTTGATAATCACCGGGTTGGATTCTGTGGAAGAGAGGAGAGAGGCCGCAGCCCGGAGGGTCGAGGAATATCAGAAGAAATTGAAAGCATACCGCGACCCTAAAGTGCGCCCCCGGTACTTTCAGGTCGGAGATTACGTGCTGAGAGAGAGACAGGCCAGCAAACCATTAGAGAGCGGGAAATTGGCCCAGAGCTGGGAAGGACCATACGTCGTTTCGGCCGTGGTGAGACCGGGGACCTACCGGCTCGAAACCACCACTGGCAAACCGGTCGACCGCATTTAGAATTCCCAGCATTTGGTCCATTTTTATCAGTAGTTTGTAATAGGTTCGGGAGCCTGCGTGCCCCAATTTACTTTCGCCCTGCGAGGCTGTTCCGTTTGAAATGTAGTACCGACCGGTCAAGTCGGCTTTTCTGTTAAATGTGTTTAATGGTGAGAGCAAGGTGCTCACCCCGGGAGTAAGGTGCCCGGTTACCGGTCTTCGGACCTTAATGGTGAGAGCAAGGTGCTCACCCCGGGAGTAAGGTGCCCGGTTACCGGTCTTATGACCTTAATGGTGAGAGCAAGGTGCTCACCCCGGGAGTAAGGTGCCCGGTTACCGGTCTTCGGACCTTAATGGTGAGAGCAAGGTGCTCACCCCGGGAGTAAGGTTCCCGGTTATCGGTCTTATGACCTTAATGGTGAGAGCAAGGTGCTCACCCCGGGAGTAAGGTGCCCGGTTACCGGTCTTCGGACCTTAATGGTGAGAGCAAGGTGCTCACCCCGGGAGTAGGGTGCCCGGTTACCGGTCTTCGAACCTTAATGGTGAGAGCAAGGTGCTCACCCCGGGAGTAAGGTGCCCGGTTACCGGTCTTCGGACCTTAATGGTGAGAGCAAGGTGCTCACCCCGGGAGTAAGGTGCCCGGTTACCGGTCTTCGAACCTTAATGCAAAAGCGTTCAAAAGAGATAAGTAAAGCAAAAGCTGTCACGAGTGAAAGCGGCTCCAAGGCCGTTAAAATAAGAGTATTGCCCGACACAACGAGGCCGGGCTCTCGAAACAAAACGACTCAAAGGTCGTCAAAATGAAATAATACCCGGCACAACGAGGCCGAGCTCCCGCGTTTACTAAGGGCGTTCGGCCGACCGCTCGACCCCAGGTTCCGTCGCACCCTCTGCCGTTGGTCCAGCATCGGGGGCTTCCGCATCCTCCGCCGTTGGTCCAGCGGAAGCGTCGGTGAAAGGGACCGGTAGTACTTGCCCCTCAGGGGCGGTTGAGAACGGCGTCGGACCAGGGTCGGGCACCTCTTCGGGAAGCACGGCCAAGACCCTGTGGAGGTCGTCGTCGTCGATCGAGACTTCTAAGGCAGCTCGAACGTCGTTCTGCATGGCTCGACGACCACTGTTGAACGCCCATGTCCCGATCTGCATGGCTCGACGACCACTGTTGAACGCCCATGTCCCGAACTCGTACATTAAGTCCTCACTGTTGAACGCCCATGTCCCGAACTCGTACATTAAGTCCTCCCTGTTGAACGCCCATGTCCCGAACTCGTACATTAAGTCCTCCCCGACCGACGCCCATGTCCCGAACTCGTACATTAAGTCCTCCCCGACCGGCGCCCATGTCCCGAACTCGTACATTAAGTCCTCCCCGACCGGTGTGCGCGAGATGGCCGCAAGAACGGCCTCCCCAGTCTCCCGCCCTCGGCAGATATGCTTAGCCAGGAGGACGGGATCCGTTAAAACCTTCTCGCCAAAATCCGCCCGCTCCAGGATCATCCGCCCGGTCTCTTCGGCCGTCTTCAGTTTCCCCTCGAGCTCTTTAATCCGCTGTTCCCTCTTAGCGAGGGACCTCTTGAGCGGGGCCACGTCCCGACGATGGATCTCGTCCCCGTCCTTGGCCCGGGCATACAGATCGGTGACCGAGTGCGCCATCTAAAAGAGAAAGGTGGTGAGAAGACCGGCAGACGCTAACAAGAACACGATTAATCACTTCGCGATACCTGGATGAGGTCGCGAGCGATGCGCTCTCCCACTAGCGCTGTCGACCATCCGCTTGTCTTTTCCGGAGGAGGAGCCGCGGCGCAGATCCTCGTTAGCAGAGCGGCCGGGGATTCGTCCCCGTGCTTCATGAGCACGTCGATCACGGNAGAGTACGGTGGGCATTAGGGGCAATCTGCCCGGGCAAAACGCCATAGTATTTCATGAAACCCAGCAAAAAGGGATGGAACGGGAAGGTCAACGGGGCCTTGATGGAATCCAAGTGCATCCCGAGCCAGTCCCCGTTCGTTCGGTCAACGACGCTCCCTAATGACCGTTTGGTCTCATAGTTAACAGTTCCGGTTAACAGGGCCGAGACTTCCTCGATCTCCCCGCGGGTGAGAAGACTAGTGTGTCGCCGCAGGCCGCTGCTGTCTAGTCGGATCCTGCTGGCGGCCACTGGAGGGGTAGAATCGACCGGTAGACCGGCGAACCAGTCCCTACCATAGGCCGTAGGGGCAGGCTTCCCTCGACCTGAGGGCCCCGCTTCCGTGGAAAGAGGCTCCATAACGGGCCGAGAGTCTGCTTCGTTATTCTCAGCCCTCGGTTGGTTGTTAACCCGGACTGAGCCCTCGGGTTCTGAGTAAGTGTCTATGGCGTTGAGGTCAGAGTCATAAGTCGAGACCGTGAACGATCCGACTTCGACCGAGTCGCCATAAGTCGAGACCGTGAACGATCCGACTTCGACCGAGTCGCCGTAGCTGTGGTCCGTGAACGATCCGACTTCGACCGAGTCGCCGTAGCTGTGGTTGGATAGGTTTTGACTATCCGATCCGCTCATGGCTGTACCTAGCAAGGACAAGGAGGTGTCTTACTAAGGTCAGCCCGGGACTCGAGATCACCCAAAATCGTAAAACGAATGTATCTACGAGTATAAGCAAAGGGAGTTACCTGTCGAAGAAAATTCGAAAACGTGCTGAGGCCGACAACGCTAAGATCGGGAAGTTTAGGTAGCTCGGGAGGCTCTGAGTTTGTCTCGTTCGTGAAAGCCGGAAACACTGTACGCACCGCGCTTTTATAGGGGGAGAAAGAAGGGGCCGACGGTTCGGCTCCCCAGGGCGTAGACCTAGCCTAGGCCCAAGTTCCGAGGCTCGTGCGAACGTGACACGTGGACACTAGGGCTGACGACACCCGCTGACGACGTTTTCCTTGTCCCGTTCTGTTGGTCAACTATGGATGGCGCAACCCGGATCCGATCGTACAGCCCGGACTTTTCCTTCAGCAATCGTAAGAGACCGGGCTGGGGGGCTAGATGATAGGGATAAAATCCGGTCTCCGTATCCCGATCTCTCGCTCTAAGTAAGGACTCAGCCGGACCCTTAGATTCTATTCCCGGTCTGCCGAGCCTGGTACTCCACACTCCGGACCGCCGCAGCAACCCTGGCGAGATTCAGAGTAGGGGTCTCACATCCACTTGTCGTAAGCGCATTGGACCGATAGCGTGACCGGTGCATGTCCGCCACGCGTCCTGCATGCGGCCAGACCGGAATAGGCCTGGCTGAATCCGCTATAAAAGGCGCGTTTAATGTAGACAGGGGGGACTTTTTGGCTATTTCTCCTAGAACAGTAGCTAAAGAGACCGAGAACCACTGACCCACTGTCACGAAGCTCGGTCACACCTAGAGTATTCCACCCTGTACTCTACCATATATTAATACGAATATTCTGTTCTGCATTAGACCGTATCAGCTAAAATGATCTTTCAACTCCTTTCAGCAAAGAAAGAAGGATGAGGTTGAGGTTGGACTTTTAGAATCAGAGTATTCTTTTAACTTAGAATACTTGATAAAGCTTTGAATGATCAATCAACCAGCAATTCTCTCTTTCTCAGCAACTTCTTCTAAGCATGGAGTCCTCCTTTTAAAGAAAACGTAGGTTGAGTGCCAACTTGAAAATTCAAATTTACCCTTTGCCACTCACAAGTGATAGCAATCTAAAAGCTGTCACAATCCACAAAAATTCTATGTAGACTAGTAGGTGTTAAACAACTACTCGACATGTGTCTAAGAGCTCTTTTATCCTTTCTTGCATTAACTCCTTCTGAGGTTGATATATTCCTTTTGCTTTGAAAGAGCATAAGTTGGTTTAATTTTCTTGAGCAAGATCGCCACCACGATAGTGAGATTGCAATGGATGTTGTTTTTGTTTTTTGGGTGTTGGATTAAAAGCTTCAGAGGTGCTAAGTATAGCATCACTGTTCCACCCTTTTTGAGCTAGAGACGATCTTCTATTTCTCTATTGCTTACTACCTTTTACCACACACTTATTGTCTTCTCCCTAATCTCTCTCTTTTTTTTTTCTTTTTTCTTTTTTTTTTCCTGAGCTTTGGTGCCTTCTATTTATAAGATAGAGCTGGGGGTAGGTTAGTAAAACAACATTGATCGATTAGAATCTGTCTATTGCACTCCATTTTGATAGGTGTCCATACTGCCAAAAACTCCACGAAAATGCAGTTGTACATTCCTTGTCTTCTTTGTGTAACAAACCATGTCTTTCTTCAAGAGTGCTGTGCAAATTTAAAAGAAGAATGTGCTGCAAGTTTGTCGTCTTCTTATTAGCCTCTGGAAAAATTCCATGTGTCACCTTCTAGAAGGCTTTCCAAAAGATGACTCGACAGGTTATAACGATGATTTAGACAATTTCTGATTCCTTGAGACTTGGCTGATAGAGAGTTGGTCNGACCGTGAACGATCCGACTTCGACCGAGTCGCCGTAGCTGTGGTTGGATAGGTTTTGACTATCCGATCCGCTCATGGCTGTACCTAGCAAGGACAAGGAGGTGTCTTACTAAGGTCAGCCCGGGACTCGAGATCACCCAAAATCGTAAAACGAATGTATCTACGAGTATAAGCAAAGGGAGTTACCTGTCGAAGAAAATTCGAAAACGTGCTGAGGCCGACAACGCTAAGATCGGGAAGTTTAGGTAGCTCGGGAGGCTCTGAGTTTGTCTCGTTCGTGAAAGCCGGAAACACTGTACGCACCGCGCTTTTATAGGGGGAGAAAGAAGGGGCCGACGGTTCGGCTCCCCAGGGCGTAGACCTAGCCTAGGCCCAAGTTCCGAGGCTCGTGCGAACGTGACACGTGGACACTAGGGCTGACGACACCCGCTGACGACGTTTTCCTTGTCCCGTTCTGTTGGTCAACTATGGATGGCGCAACCCGGATCCGATCGTACAGCCCGGACTTTTCCTTCAGCAATCGTAAGAGACCGGGCTGGGGGGCTAGATGATAGGGATAAAATCCGGTCTCCGTATCCCGATCTCTCGCTCTAAGTAAGGACTCAGCCGGACCCTTAGATTCTATTCCCGGTCTGCCGAGCCTGGTACTCCACACTCCGGACCGCCGCAGCAACCCTGGCGAGATTCAGAGTAGGGGTCTCACATCCACTTGTCGTAAGCGCATTGGACCGATAGCGTGACCGGTGCATGTCCGCCACGCGTCCTGCATGCGGCCAGACCGGAATAGGCCTGGCTGAATCCGCTATAAAAGGCGCGTTTAATGTAGACAGGGGGGACTTTTTGGCTATTTCTCCTAGAACAGTAGCTAAAGAGACCGAGAACCACTGACCCACTGTCACGAAGCTCGGTCACACCTAGAGTATTCCACCCTGTACTCTACCATATATTAATACGAATATTCTGTTCTGCATTAGACCGTATCAGCTAAAATGATCTTTCAACTCCTTTCAGCAAAGAAAGAAGGATGAGGTTGAGGTTGGACTTTTAGAATCAGAGTATTCTTTTAACTTAGAATACTTGATAAAGCTTTGAATGATCAATCAACCAGCAATTCTCTCTTTCTCAGCAACTTCTTCTAAGCATGGAGTCCTCCTTTTAAAGAAAACGTAGGTTGAGTGCCAACTTGAAAATTCAAATTTACCCTTTGCCACTCACAAGTGATAGCAATCTAAAAGCTGTCACAATCCACAAAAATTCTATGTAGACTAGTAGGTGTTAAACAACTACTCGACATGTGTCTAAGAGCTCTTTTATCCTTTCTTGCATTAACTCCTTCTGAGGTTGATATATTCCTTTTGCTTTGAAAGAGCATAAGTTGGTTTAATTTTCTTGAGCAAGATCGCCACCACGATAGTGAGATTGCAATGGATGTTGTTTTTGTTTTTTGGGTGTTGGATTAAAAGCTTCAGAGGTGCTAAGTATAGCATCACTGTTCCACCCTTTTTGAGCTAGAGACGATCTTCTATTTCTCTATTGCTTACTACCTTTTACCACACACTTATTGTCTTCTCCCTAATCTCTCTCTTTTTTTTTTCTTTTTTCTTTTTTTTTTCCTGAGCTTTGGTGCCTTCTATTTATAAGATAGAGCTGGGGGTAGGTTAGTAAAACAACATTGATCGATTAGAATCTGTCTATTGCACTCCATTTTGATAGGTGTCCATACTGCCAAAAACTCCACGAAAATGCAGTTGTACATTCCTTGTCTTCTTTGTGTAACAAACCATGTCTTTCTTCAAGAGTGCTGTGCAAATTTAAAAGAAGAATGTGCTGCAAGTTTGTCGTCTTCTTATTAGCCTCTGGAAAAATTCCATGTGTCACCTTCTAGAAGGCTTTCCAAAAGATGACTCGACAGGTTATAACGATGATTTAGACAATTTCTGATTCCTTGAGACTTGGCTGATAGAGAGTTGGTCTCAAGTCTCAACTCTGCTATAGCTTCATGTATTCAGTGAATCTTGACTCAGCTGGTTGGTAGATTTGTTGCTTCCTTCTATTATGCTAATTGTCTACTCTTTTTTGTTAGAAGTCATTTTTCAACTTCCACACCAATATCATACCACTGCCACCACTAACATCATCACCATTACCACTACCATACCACGTTACCACCACCACCACTTCTGCACTACACCACCATCATCACCATTACCATCATCACCACCACCACCACAAAACCACCACCATTATTATTATTATTATTATTATTATTATTATTACTATTTTTTCACGCACATGCCCAATGTTTATTTTTAAATAAGTACTTCAAAATATATCAATACAAGATTATATAGGAGATGTTCATGCATATGTAATTGAATGTTGAATTTGTTTATTTAAATTGGTAACTAAAAGTATATGAATGCAATATAATATATGAGAGATTGATTATAATTGTCACTAAAATAAATTATTGCTATTTTGTTAAAACGATAGTCAAAATACTTAGTCTAATAAAATGATAGTATAAGTAAATACTACTTTTGGTAATAAAAAATTATACATTTTAAATCATGTTAATAAAGAAATACGATTTATCTTTAAAGTAAACTACTGTGGTGTAGTCCAAAAAATATTACAGGGTAGTTTCCCGCTTCAATTTATTGGGTTATTCGAATGTCTTCTTTGTCAACAAATCCTTCCCAAGTAGTTAATATGCTTCAAATTATTTTTAATTTCTTTATAATATATGTTATTAATGCAACCAAACACACTGAAAATAAAAATATTTTCTGAACAATGATTGATTTTTAGAAAACAGTAATTTTCAGAAATCATTTTTCTAGTTTCCAAACACACCCTAATATATAATCTTCTGATAAATTTAGACTGACCCGTTTTTGTTAGTTTTGATAGAAAAAAAGGTACTTACTCTTTTAATCAATTTGGTTTAGGGACTTTGGTTGGGGATCACAATAGCCCTCTTCGCACAAGCAGTACTGCTCTTTATAATTACTTTGCGAACAAACTGGGAAAATGAGGTAAAATATCAAACCTCCTTTCTATCCCTTTCCATTAATTTTCACTTCGGTAACCAATAATTTTATATATATATATATATATATATTGATCGTCTAATATGATGGATGGAAGTTGGTTCTGAATGTTAATATATATTGCAGGCAAAGAAGGCTTCTGATACAGTACACAATTAACACCATGCATGACCTTGCAGTAACATGAGGATTGAGGTATATTATTTTGTACACAAATATTATGTTGTTGGAACAAATAAATTATAGATATGCACTGAGTACATAGATGTGATTAACGGTCTCCCTAAAATAACCTATGAGTTTCCTGTTTCCCGTATGCTATCTCCATTTGTGGATTTTAAAGAGATTTTGAAATAGTAAAACTTTTGAGGTTGAATTTTTAAACAAATGTGGGAAGTAATTTTTTTGAAGTTTTTCTCCTGCAAAAATAGAGATCTTGGCCGTGAAGAGGGGCGAGAAGAATCGCGCCTTACGTGTCTCACGTGCGTGAGGCACGATTCTTTTATTTTTTAATTTTTTTTCAGTTTTTTTTATTTTGTTTTATTTTTTCCTTTTCTTTTTTTTTCCTCCACTCCCATATTGTTTTTCTTAATCACACCTACAAAAACTCATCAAAAACCACACCAAAATCTTCACTATTAGGAAGGCATTACTGTTGGAAGACGTCTGGTGTGGACCTACGACAGATGAACATAATCTCTGGATTTTAAAATAATTACAAAACGACATCAATGATATTTTAATGAATTAATTACCGAAATTGTCTCTTGACTATAGTGAAATTACTGATTTGGTTCTTGACTATGTTTTGACCAATTAAGTCTCACAACTTTAAAATCTTAACCAATTTGGTCTTATGTTTTTTTCGCCGTTAGACATCCGTTAAATCGAGACCAAATAGATAATTTTGTTATAGTTAAGGGATCATTTTGGTCATCACATGCATTATTTTCTCTGAAAACTTTATTAATGAAATGGTCCATTGACTATAGCAAAGTTACCAATTTGATCCCGAGTTATCAGATATCTAACGGCAAAACAAATGGAAAATTAAATTGGTTAAGATTTTTAAAGTTAAAGAACTTAACTAGTAATAAAATAGTCAAAAGTCAAATTCATAATTTCATTATAGTCAAAGGATCATTTCAATAATTAACTTTATTTTAATTATAAATATGGCAATGCATCACTTTACATGTCAGTTTTCGTCAGAACAGATTGTTTAATTTTTATTTTTTTGTTTAATTTTTATGTTTCATTAAGATGGTACAATATGTCAATCATACTTTCTTTCGTATACACATAGTTTCCATACTTTCTCTTGGATGGGGAAGCATTCTGATTACAGATATATGTAATGATGTATACAACCGAATGAGTTAATTTCATTTTTTGTCCTAAATTTATATATGACAACTCATTTTTAGTTCTTTTTATTAGAAAATCCTAATTAGTCCTAGTATTATTATGACATGACATTTTTTAGTTCTCTATCAACAAAATCGTTGAAATATCATTAAATACAAAGACATTTCAATTTTTATTATACAAAGTAATCACTATGTTTCTTATGTTTTTTTTAAACATCCATGATTGAAGACCGAAATGTCCTTATATTTAATGATATTTAAATTGTTTTGTTGATAAAGGACCAAAAATGGTCATGCCACAACAATATTAGGACCAAAGTTTAATGTTCTAAAAAAAAAAGACTTAAAAGTGAACTGAAACCTATAAATCTAAGATAAATAATGGAATTAACTCCAACTGAATCCTACCACATTGCAATTACGATTGCAAGACAAGCTATAGATATATTCTTCTCCCAAAGGATTGAATCCCCAACTCCAACGGCTCCACGCCCCGCCCCAACAAAGCATTTGAAAGGATGTAAATCATGGTAACTCAACTAAACACAGATGCGACAGATATATTCTAAATAGATGACTAGATGAGAAGCACCTTTTATGAAATGAGGAGAAAAGCCTCTTTAACTCAAACTTGTGGGTTTAAGTGTTTAACCAACCAATTTCATCTCATATAGGCAAAATAACAAACAAAATAGAGTCACACTTAGTATGAGACGGATCAAATATATGATAATTGTTTGTTACATATGATAGAAATCATAAATCTTATTATAGAAAATACTTATAATTAAAATTGTGATGCTTACAAAATGTATTTTTATTGAGCATCTCACTTGCTAGTTTGTCTACAACCCGACCTAGTTCACAAATCACGAGTTTTTTGCAAACAAAATATGATATCAACCAAACAAAAAGAGCCATATAAAGCGCAAAAGAAATTGAAACAAAATTGGTATATGGTCAAACTAACCATTTTAATTTCTTACCTACCAGTCACAGTGGTGAGTTTTACCGTCCAACTCTGTATATTGAAAGGAAATTCAACCAATTTACTGTCCATTATTTATGCTTCAGCTGCTGCTGTCTTGCCAATTCCTCTAACTGCACAGTTTTTTGTTCTTGCTGGGACTTGAACTTGTAACCCGTTACCTGATTCTGATACCAATGGTTAGAATCAAATGCTTACACTACGCCAAAAAATATAGCTAGTTTCTTAAAATTAAAAAAATAAAAAGGTTATATCTAGTAGCGAATATGCAACTTTATTTTGTTATAGACACTGGCGGAGCCAGTATGGGGGCAGTGGGGGCAGCTGCCCCCACTCACCCCACCCCATATATAGCCCTTGTATGTATATATTTATATATAGTACATTTTTAGATATAAGTATAAGAAAACAAATATATATAAACAATTGATTAGTTGGTGGAGTTGGTTGGTTTGTGATTTCACTAAGTAAAGGGCGAAGGTTTGAATCTTGTTAGCCTCAATCTAGCTCCGTTGTATTCCTCTTCAAGGCCTCTTTATGCAGCACTAGGCTTGTTTTCATTCCCTTATTATATATTAAAAAAGCTTTTTTAAAAATTTAATAATGAGATGCGTAATTTATAATGTATTTTCTGTTTAAATTATTTTATCAAATTAATTATATTTCATATATTGTTATGAATATTTTTATAAAGTTTTAATGTGTTATATTTTTTGTCCATATCCAACAATATTTATGTCTATATTCCTTTTAAATGTTTCATTATTCGTCCCACTAAAAATTTTTTCTGGCTCCGCCACTGGTTATAGATCACCATCACATTTTCGAGAGGCAGGATGCCCAACCTTTGCCAGAAGTGTTGCATTTGCTTCTCCCGGAATAAGCACTTCTGGAAGAAGCACTTATGCATTTACTTATTCCGGAATAAGCACTTCCGACAATAGTTAGCCAAAAAAATTGGATGATTAGACCAAATGTGATACAAATTACATATTCATGCACCTAATTTAAAAATTTTAATAGTCGAGAACTAATTGTGATTCATGTATAATAGTCAGTCGACCAAAGATTATAATTTATTTGCACAAAAAGACCTCCTTAATCTTCACAATTTTTTAATCTTTTTTTTTTTTTTGTAATGATATGTCGTATTATGATTAACTATTAGTGTATAACATACATACACCGGTACGTAATGCATCAAACATTTTTTCTTTTCGAAAATTCCATATTTACTTTGATTATTAAGAGACAAAGGAGGGGTACGGTTTTCAATATTTATTAAGAGACAAAGGTGGGGTTGTCAATAAATAAGATGTTTCCATTTATTGCTAGATAGAATTCTTGTCAGTAAAAATTCACATGAGAATTATTAGATATTAAAAATTTTAAGTTAAACCCTAGGTGTTTTTCATAAAAAAATAAAGTGAAATTTGTCTCTTTTATATATATATATATATATATAGAGAGAGAGAGAGAGAGAGAGAGGGGGGGATAGCGTTTAGGTGAGAACCACCCGCCCAAGAGAGAACTGAGAACGCTTTGCAGCGTGCCACGTGTCCAAATGTAGTTGCACATAATGTTATAACTAGGTGCACCTAGGTGCATGAATGTTGACAAGGTAAATTATTTGCACTTGCAAGTGAAAATAGGTGCGGAAGTGCAAGTAAAATGTATTACAGCCTTTACAGGTGCAAGTAAAAATGTACGCTGAGCTCAATACTAAGTGCACATAATGTTATAACTAGTTGGAGCTAACGTTATAAGTGGGTGCACCTAGGTGAATGAAATTTAAACAAAGTAAATTACTTGCACTTGTAAGTGAAAAGTAGGTGCACTTGTAAGTGAAAAAATAGGTGCACTTGTAAGTGAAACTAGGTGTACTTATAACACAATTACTTACACCAAAATTCGAGTTATTTACGAAAATGTTACCACGTCGTTTTTTTTAAAATTACATCTGATTCGTTGATATGGACACGTGGACGGCTGCGAAACATTCTCAATTCTCTCCTGGACGATAGTTCGCACCTGAGCGCACCCCTATATATATGTGTGTGTGTGTGTGTGTGTAATATGTGTATGTATGTTTATGTTTATATGTATGTGTATGTGTGTATGTATATCAAAAGTTATGGTTTAATCATCCCGAGTAAGAAATAATTTTTTTTTTTAAATGAGACTCAATTGGTAATATGAGTCCAATAGTTATCAATATTGCATTAAAAAGAATTAATTTATTTTAATAAGAAAATTGTTAGGGCAATATAATGATCTTTATTTTCACTTATAACTATCTACAACAATACTTATCTTTACCGTTACGTTTATTACACGTTAAAAAATAATCATTTTGATTATATTGAAAATAATAAATTTTTATTTATATTAATTAATTTTTACATTTGAATTTTATGTTAATTATTTACTTTTCTATTTTATTAATATTGGATATTAATTTAATCCTGTAATGCTAAGTAATATAACTAGTATAATACTCCGTATACAATATTGCATAAGACACTAGGCGCTAGTCAGACGCACCTAGACGATGCCTATGCGGCTGAGTAATTCGAGTATATGGTCCACAATTTTTTCATTCGGGGTTGAGAGTTGACTATTATAATCTTCCATCTAGTCAATTACATATGGTAGATGGTTACTTGACTATATGTCTGGAAGAGTATAGAAGAGGGGTAGTTGAGTAGACAAAAAAAATCACATACACGAGTTGGGCACCGACTCGATTAAGTTAGGCACTAACTTTGCACCAAGGTGCCTATTCGTCTAGTTAGTCGGTCGGCCGACTAAAAGTCGCCTAGGACTAAAATAGCTTCGGCTGATTTTTAGATAATATATAAACATAAATATGCAGTTCAACTATCTGCTTAAACTTATATTTGAGATGAATCACATCCTTCAATTTGTTCTTAGAGACTAATCAATGCCAAAAAAACAAAAGAAAATGAATACTATAGTCCATGTATGGCTTAAAATCGATCAATAAATTATTGGCTTGCACACACGAGGACCCATCGTCCGTATAAGTTAGGTACATACTTAAATTTAAATTCTGCAATATTTGCTGCTGTATATAATTATATATCCACCTTGTCACGTTACGCGCAGAAGAGGATGGAAAGAAATGCAGAGATGGAGATCCCATTATTGATTACTGAATCTGAAAATGATAAGAGAAGAAAATGTTGGGATGAGGTTTCCGGCGAAGTGAAGAAGCTGATGGTTTTAGCTGGCCCTTTGATTTCCGTAAATCTTCTGTTAACTTCCCTGCAGTTCATCTCACTCATGTTCGTCGGCAATCTCGGCGGCGAGCTGTTTCTCTCCGGCGCTTCCATGGCCACCGCCTTCGCTTCAGTCACCGGTTTCAGTCTTATGGTCAGCCTCTCCGTACCAGAAACTTCAACTGCAAAATGTTTAATTTGTAGAAGTGTTGTAAAAATTTAGTCCTAGGCTTCTTTTAGTCGGCAGGCCGACTAGTGCCTTAGGCTCCAAGTTTTGCACCTAAATCTCCTACTTAATTCGGTTGAGAGGTTATTTTTACTTGCTCAGTGTTTGCTCCTCTTCTATATTCCTTCAGTTACACAACCAACAGTTACTAACAGTTGACTAGTTTGAGATTATAACAATCTAACAACTTACAGCCTTGTATGAACAAATTGAGACAATATACATGGATTACTAGTTGACTTTGGCCCTAGACGCTCTAAGCACTTGACTAGTGCCTAGTGCCTTCTGCAACATTTATTTGTACTTGGTTTCAACTGCAATAATGATGAATTAACTATGGATCTCGTGTTTGTTTAACTAAAACCAGAGAGGATTCACAGGCGCTTTGGAAACACTATGCGGTCAATCATACGGCGCCAAACAGTACAAAATGCTGGGAATCTTTATGCAGAGAGGAATGCTAGTGATGCTTCTAATATGCATTCCGGTGGCCGGCGTTTGGGCCTACACCGACCGGATCCTCAGGTTTTGCGGCACAGATCCGGAGATATCTGGCGCCGCCGGCGAGTACGCTCGGTTTCTAATACCCAGCATTTTCCCGTACGCAATCCTGCGGTGTTTGGTTTCATTTCTACAGGCCCAAAACAACGTTGTCCCCATGATGTTCACGGCCGGAATCGCCGCTCTGGTGCATGTGCTCAGCTGCTGGATTTTAGTATTCAAATCTGGGATGGGATTCAATGGTGCTGCCATGGCTAATGCCATATCTTACTGGGTTAATGTAGTCTTGTTGGGTGTTTATGTGAGGGTTTCTCCTTCTTGTAAAGAAACATGGACAGGGTTTTCCAAAGATATGTTTCATGATATCATCAAGTTTCTTAGATTAGGGATTCCTTCCACCGCCATGCTTTGGTACGTACTTCTCTCCGCTCCAACTTTATCAATTTTTTATTACACTTCTCATCAGGACAAATTATATTTTGGACCGATGTCTACCTTCAAGTCTGCAGTTAACCAATATTCTATATTCGTTTATGTCTGTAAACAAATTAAACACATAACATGTTAACTAAAAATACATAACATGATAATTGTAGATGTATAATATATGACTGCAGACACATATTTTAACAATAATATATATATTATGTGTTTTACAATTAATATATTATGTGTCTATAGTTAACATGTTATATGTTTTCAATTTGTTTACACACATAAACGGTTAAGGGCAAGTAAAGAATATGCTAACTGCAAACATAATTTTTAAACAAGGATTCATAATACAAGATGAGTCTTGATCTACGGTATAACAATTGTCCCATGAACTAAGGCCAATTTTAATTTTCTAAAGATTTTTGTGTGTGTGATAAGTGTAGCTTAGAGAATTGGTCATTCGAGCTGATGGTTTTGTTATGTGGGTTTCTTCCAAATCCCGAGTTGGAAACTTCAATTCTTTCTATAACGTAAGTCAATTCGTTTCATATTTTAATATATACTCTCTTCCGAATAAGAGCACAACTTGATTATATGAGGTGTATTCGATGCGGACTTTTATAAACTTCAAAATTTTTAAAGATATTTGATTCAAACTTTTAGCAGGAAGTCTTTCAAAATTGATGATATTCGATTTAACTTTTAGTGAGTTTTATTTTTTAATTATGTTAGGGTGATAATCTCTATTCAAACATTGTAAGAAACTAAGAATCTTTAAAAGGCTGTTGTATTTTAATTGATTCTCAATCTCTCTTCGTGTTTCCCTAGTGTGTGTCTCCGAGTTTTGTTTTGTTTTTTTTTTTTTCTTTCGCTTCAGGAAATGCTCTATTTATAGAGCTCGGGGCTTGAAAGAGAAATTTTTGAATATTTTTCCGTTGGCGCTTTATGAAATGGTAGGTGACCAAAAGCCTACCATTTATGCCTTTTACAGTCGTATAACTTTGGTTGTTGGGTAATATATGTTGGAAAAATAGTATAAAATAGCAATTTTAATGGCTATTTTGTTGTACAAATATATGTAGGGTCCACTTTCAATTTGGGTCGGGTCAAAGTGGATTCGGGTTCTTCGTAGTTAGATGAAGAGATTGATATATTGTACGCACAAAATGGATAATGGGTGAATGAGAATTTGGTTCTCAAATTGACCCATTTGAGTTGGAAAAATGGTGGGAAAAGCTTTAGAGTAAGGCTTTGTCCCACATTGGTTTGGGAAGGGGTTTGCACCACTATTTATACAAGAATCTTTCTAAGGCTTGTTGAATTGTATAGCATAGAGGCTTTCTTATGTGCACAAGGGGTGCAAATCAAATCTCAAAATGAGCCTGAGAAGGTTTGACTCGATGTTTTAAGGACAGTGTAGTGAGTACACACACCACTCAATCAAGCTTACCTTTTTCCATAAAATCCTTTTGTATATTTGTGCTTGTTATCTTCGTGAAATATTATTTTAGTAATATTATTTCTTAACAAGCTTAAAACCTTATTTTCTTTTTGATTTTGTATATTTGTGCTTGTTATCTTCGTGAAATATTATTTTAGTAATATTATTTCTTAACAAGCTTAAAACCTTATTTTCTTTTTTATTTTCTCGAAAAAGTAGAGAAATATTATTTTAGTAATATTATTTCTTAACAAGCTTAAAACCTTATTTTCTTTTTGATTTTCTCGAAAATGTAGAGAACCCTACACTTCCAGTTTATGGTGACGAGAATGTTGTTGAGAACAACAGGGTGGGAACGGCAACAATGTTGCACATTCCCAGGCACCAATGAACGTTGGTTCACAAGATGGTGTGGATTGAGGGGTATATCCCTACGATGCGGGTACCTACGGTACCAAGTGGTATGGCCGAAAGGCCGGAAAAGTTCACTGGTTCGAACTTAAAGAGGTGACAGTAAAAGATGTTGTTCTACTTGGCTACTCTCGGCTGGGCAAGGTTGTTGATCGAGAAAGTTCCTGAGTTGAAGGAACATGATCCACAATCCGTGATGTCGGTTGGGTTTTGGAAGGATTCGAACTTCCTTTGCCGCAACTACATTCTGAACGGGTTGTGTGGTGCTCTTTACGATGTATATTGTAAAATTGGCACAGCGAGAGCGTTGTGGGAAGCCTTGGATAATAAATACAAAAGCGAGGATGCTGGCGCAAAGAAATTTGTTGTTGGTCGATTCCTCGATTTAAAGATATTATCTATATTTCCAACTCAAATTGTTATTGTAATTTGGCGTTGTCAACTCTTATCTTTGACACCTATAGATTTTTAATCATCCGTTGCTTGTAACTTCTTCCTTAATTCAACGTTTTTACTTCTTTTTATGCATCTTGTCTCTTTTGGTAAAGATCTATCTTGGCCAATGTGCTAATCTCCAAAATTAATAGTTACATGCCTTGTATACTGTTTGTCTTATATTGAGAACGTCCACGTATCTCCCGATTTGATTTTATTCCCTTACTGCTTACTTCTGTCTTATTGTTTGTGGGCTTTATTGTTGTTTTGCTTTACTACTCGCTTAGTCTATTGCTATATTGTCTTACTATCTACTAGATCCATTTAACCATTTTACTATCACTTTCTTACTGCTTTGCTGCTTTCTTTTTGTTAAGGGTAAAGAATACTTGGCTTATTGTTTGGTGTTAATTGTTGTCAGACTAAATACATGCATCATCGTTTATATGCTGCCTATGGGACTTGGTGGCGCTATAAGGTAACTTTCAGTCATTAATTATCTGCCACTTAATATATATGTAGTATATATATTGATTAAGATCTTGCCATTTCAGTACAACCATCTACAACATATATTTATAGGTGGTTATATCTGATAATCAATATCAGCACTTGATGATGGTTATACCCGATAGTTGATTAACACCTTAAAAGGAGTTAAAATCCAAGAATGATCCATTGACCATTGATATTTATCAATTTTTATCTTCGACTTTTAATTAGACCACAAATATGATTCCTTAACTATTGACATTTATCAATTTTCATCATCGACTTTCAATATATTTGACCATAAATTAATGGTCTCTTAATTATTGATTTTATTCCAAATTTGGTCTTTCAATTAAATATCAATTTAGTAAACATTAAATTTAATGGTAATAATGTAAAATTTTGGGTCTTTGCATTCCCACTAGTGATGAACTTTGCCTAACTCAACAAATTAAAAAGCCAATTTTTACATTATTACCCTTTAGTTTAATGTTCACTAAATAGATATTTAACTGAAGGACCAAATCTGAAACAAAATAAATAGTCAATGGACCATTTATGATCAAATTGAAAGTTTATGATGAAAATTGGTAAATGTGAACACACAATAAACCATTTATGGTCTAATTGAAAGATAACAATAACTAATCGGTCGATTAAGTAGCTTAATCGACGCCTCGGCCGTCTATACCTTGATTGAAAGTCAAAGATAAAAACTGATAAATATTAATAGTCACTGGACTATTCCTGAATACAAAATACAAATTGTCACTTGATATGATTTTGGTTAGTACAGTGTAAGGGTGTCAAATGAAGTGGGTGCAGGGAGGCCAAATGCAGCGTGGATGGCGGTGCGTACAGCGTTAGGGTGCGCGGCAACAGAAGGGATATTAGTAGGCATAGCAATGGTTTCAGTGCACAAAGTATGGGGTTACGTTTTCAGCACCGAGGAAGAAGTTGTAAACTATGCTGGTCAAATGTTACTCTTCCTCTCTGCCTCTCATTTCCTTGACAGCCTTCTATGTATTCTTTCAGGTATGGTACCATCTTTTAATTATTATATTCAGGGAATCATAAGTGTATTTTTGTTCTCATGGAATGATAGAGAATAAAACTTTTATCACTATTGGTTCAGATTTTATCACAATAAGAAAATGAAAAGATGAGATATTGTGAGTTCTTTTTTCAAAACATGTTACTTCTGTCGCCAGTTATTTTATACTTCATCTCATTTTATCTATCATATTTATTATTCATTACTCAAACTAACCTTTTATTCTTTGCTTATTTTTTTATATTTTAAATTATTTTTAAATTTAACTTTTCGTGTTTAATAGTACTTTTAAGAGTTAATGTCATTTGGGGTGGGGTCCTCCGAGTGATATTGTCACGTTTAGTCCTAAACTTTTAAGTTAATCACCCATGATTATTAAACTTTCAAATTTCAAACAGCCGTGGTGTTTCAACTTTCAAAAAAAAAAATCACTCGCCTTCTCACTGGAGAAGGCGGGTGTTTTTTTTTTTTTTAAATAATTATTTAATTTAAATTTATTAAAATAAAATTTAAAAAACAAATTTTAAAATTCGATAACTACCACGTTAACATGTTACCAGGTCAATAGATCATTTTAGGTTGAATTACATCATTTTACATTGTTCGGAGACTTAATTATAGTTTTTTTGAATTTGATGGCCTAATTGAAGTTTGCTGTGTAGTTGGATGACCTATTTGACCCTTATTTCAATATTAAAAGTTGTTGAAAAAGAAATTAAATTGCAGTTTGTATGAAACGAAGGAAGTGAATATATATTATTATATATATGTATGTATGTATGTATAAAATTTATGTGGATATGAATGTAATTTCAGGCATAGCGAGAGGATGTGGGTGGCAAAATATTGGGGCAATAATCAACTTGGGAGCCTATTATTTGTTTGGGATACCTGCTGGAATACTCTTAGCTTTCATCTATCATGTTGGAGGGATGGTATGATCAAAATATATGTCCCAAATTTTAATTTATTTTTTTACTTTGCACACATTTACTCATGTTAGCTAGCATATATGCAATAAAGGCCATTAATAGAGGTCTATTTACTTGCGTAGAAGATTATAAGAAAGAAAGAAAAAAGAGGGCCATAAGTACGTAGTTACATTATGAGAAAGTGAGAGATCATTTTGGGTACATTTAGGTTGTTAGAGAGTGACACAGATCGAGAAGTCGTCCTTCCTCCATTATCTTTTAAATTAATTTGATCCTTATATAGCTAACTAGTAATATAATTAACGTTCAATAAGAAAAAGTTATTAAATTATAAAGAGATAATGACAACATAAATAATCAAACATTATGAACAAGAATTAAAGTCATATGGGGTCCGTATAATAGTTTTACCACGTTTAGTCCTAAATTTTCAAATTGATCACTCTTCTTGAATTGGTCATTCGATTTTCAATTTGTTACTATCCGTGGTCCAAGATAACCACTCATAGCCCTTCAAATTTTAAAATTTAACCAGTTACGATCCTCTTGGAAGGATTATGCATGAGTGGTTAAAATTTGATAGTTGAAGGACCTTGAGTGGTTAACTTGGACTACAGATGGTAACAATTTGAACGTCGAAGGATCATGAGTGGTTAATTTAAAAATTTAAGACTAAATGTGGCAAAATTGATATATTCAGATGACCTTACATGGTATTAACTCTTATTAACAAACTAGTTTTTCTTATGCGCGATGCGCATTGAATATGTGCCAAATATTAGTATTTTATATTAAAATTTTAAATTTATTCAAATTTTAATATAGTAAATAATAATAATAACAATTGTAAAATATTTTTATAAATTGAATGTTTATATTTTAAAAAATAACTAACATATAACTCTAATATTTAATGTGTATATTTTATTATTATTGTTGAAAAAGATAAGAAAATATATGGCAGATGCATGTGTATAGTAACAATAGTGGAAAAGGTAACGAAAGTTATAACGGTAGGGGTATATTTGTCCAAAATATTATGTAGTACAACTTTTATAGCATAATGTACAAAAAAGCTTAACGGAAAAAACGGACATAAATGAGGAGTATAACCTTCATTCACATTTATTATGTTTTTAGATAAGAAATCTAAAATTGGAAATGATGAGTACAGTTTAGGTTAACATCGGGTGCTACTTGATCAACACTTTACTAATCATCGCCACCACTACCATACCATCGCCAACACCACCACAAAACAACCACCACCACCAGTTGTATTATTATTATTATATTATTATAAATATTGTTCTATTCTAAAAAAACAATTAAAATATTTAATTATACAATATGAACCAAACACACCAAGATAATTTTCTAGAATGCAACCAAACTGGGAATGAAAATGTTTTTTGAAAATGACTCATTATCCAAAAAACATTTTCAGAAGTCATTTTCCTAATTTCTAAACACACCCTAATCTATAATTTTATGATAAATTTAGACTGACCCATTTTCGAATTGTTTTGATAGAAAAAAGGTATATACTTACAGTCCTTATACCGTGGACCATGGATCATGACTAATATTGCAGTTGTGTTGAACTGATACTGCAGTTGTGTTGAAAGTAAATTGCAGTTGCACGGAACAGAGGTCGTGTCAACCGTCTGGAACTGCAGTTGTTGTGTTGAACTGATACTGCAGTTGTGTTAAGCGGGAAAGGATATTGCAGTTGTGTTGAATGGATGAACGACCTCTGTTCTGCGCAACTGCAGTTTCCTTTCAACACAACTGCACTATCTTTTCAACACAATTGCAGTATCCGTTCAACATAACTGCAGTATCAGCCATGATCATCGTCCACATTGCATTGTGGACCATGGTCCACAATATAATTTGCGATATACTTACTCTTTTAATCAATTTGGTTTAGGGACTTTGGTTGGGGATCACAATAGCCCTCTTTGCACAAGCAGTGCTGCTCTTTATAATTACTTTGCGAACAAACTGGGAAAATGAGGTAAAATATCAAACCTCCTTTCTATCCCTTTCCATTAATTTTGACTTTGGTAACCAATAATTTTCTATATATATTGATCTTCTAATGGATGAGAGTTGGTTCTGAATGTTAATATATTGCAGGCAAAGAAGGCTTCTGATAGAATACACAATTAACACCATGCAATGCATGACCTTGCACTAGCATGAGGATTGAGGAATATTTAAATTTTGTAGACAAATATTATGTATGTTGTTGCAACAAATAAATTATAGTTTCCCTTACTGTTGGAAGGCTTTTCAGAGAACAAAAATGTACTTCGTAATATCTATAGAAAAATTTGAACTCCATTTCTTCGATCTTTCAGGCTGTGAGGGTAAGTTTTCAGTAACAAAGTTGGGAGTGGATCAGATTTCATCCAAACATTTTATAGGCCAGGGCGAAATTAAAAAAATGCCTTATTTCAAATAGTCATTTTTGAATCTCTTGTTTTCATTTCATATTAGAACCATTATCATAACATTGATCCCTAATAATAGATCAGAGCATATCAGAGCTAGGATCAGAGCATATCAAAGTATTTTGTTGTGATAGGAGATATTGGGCACATATATGTTAGTGACTTTTCACAACCTATATCTCCTTTCTTCACTTCCTTCTTCCTTGCTTCTGTTTATTTACTTCATCAGCACAACATCCCTCTTGGATCATTGCACTAAGCTAGTCCGAGCTCTCGGGTATATAAAAGGCAATTCGTAACAATCAACACTACAATATTGGAATTGCTAAGCTAGTCCTCGACTTCTTATTCTTGTCGAAATAGCCTAGAAAAATCACCGTTTCGTCACACCACTTCTGGATTCGGGCGACTCCACATGAGAAGGAATGCCGCCCAATCCAATGCCCAAGTAAAAAAGCTTGGTGGAAGGTCCGGATTCTCCTCGGCGGCGGCATTGTGGGGTGGGGGTGGGATGGCAAGAATGATGTCTGCGGCATTGTGGGGTGGGGTTGGATGGCGGGAATGATCTGTGCTAACCCTACATGGTTCTGTTGCCCCATGGCTGGAAGGGATTTCCTGGGAAATTGAAATTGTATTGAGAATTGAAATTCCATTTCTTCTTCTTCGCGGGTTTGTGAGGGTACAAAGATGGAGTGGGATCGATGTTTATATAGGGTGAGGATGGGGGAACTACCAGAACCAGTGGGCAGGGGGTGAACTAACAGACCCGGTGGTGGCCGGAGTAAGAGATTAACTAACTAACTTCTAATAACAAACTGGCCTGGAAAATTCACCTTATTATTATTATTTTTGAAAATCTTATTATTATTATTATTGTATCAAATGAACTGTGTATAAGATTTTCCCTAATAATATATATCTTATATATTATATATTAGGGCCTTAATTAAGTGGTGCAAGTTAACTTCGTAATATCTATAGAAAAATTTGAACTCCATTTCTTCGATCTTTCAGGCTGTGAGGGTAAGTTTTCAGTAACAAAGTTGGGAGTGGATCAGATTGAGGGTAAGTTTTCAGTAACAAAGTTGGGAGTGGATCAGATTTCATCCAAACATTTTATAGGCCAGTTGGGAGTGGATCAGATTTCATCCAAACATTTTATAGGCCAGGGGGGAGTGGATCAGATTTCATCCAAACATTTTATAGGCCAGGGAGAAATTAAAAAAATGCCTTATTTCAAATAGTCATTTTTGAATCTCTTGTTTTCATTTCATATTAGAACCATTATCATAACATTGATCCCTAATAATAGATCAGAGCATATCAGAGCTAGGATCAGAGCATATCAAAGTATTTTGTTGTGATAGGAGATATTGGGCACATATATGTTAGTGACTTTTCACAACCTATATCTCCTTTCTTCACTTCCTTCTTCCTTGCTTCTGTTTATTTACTTCATCAGCACAACATCCCTCTTGGATCATTGCACTAAGCTAGTCCGAGCTCTCGGGTATATAAAAGGCAATTCGTAACAATCAACACTACAATATTGGAATTGCTAAGCTAGTCCTCGACTTCTTATTCTTGTCGAAATAGCCTAGAAAAATCACCGTTTCGTCACACCACTTCTGGATTCGGGCGACTCCACATGAGAAGGAATGCCGCCCAATCCAATGCCCAAGTAAAAAAGCTTGGTGGAAGGTCCGGATTCTCCTCGGCGGCGGCATTGTGGGGTGGGGGTGGGATGGCAAGAATGATGTCTGCGGCATTGTGGGGTGGGGTTGGATGGCGGGAATGATCTGTGCTAACCCTACATGGTTCTGTTGCCCCATGGCTGGAAGGGATTTCCTGGGAAATTGAAATTGTATTGAGAATTGAAATTCCATTTCTTCTTCTTCGCGGGTTTGTGAGGGTACAAAGATGGAGTGGGATCGATGTTTATATAGGGTGAGGATGGGGGAACTACCAGAACCAGTGGGCAGGGGGTGAACTAACAGAGCCAGTGGTGGCCGGAGGAACAGATTAACTGACTAACTTCGAATAACAAACTGGCCTGGAAAATTCACCTTATTATTATTATTTTTGAAAATCTTATTATTATAATTATTGTATCAAATGAACTGTGTAAAAGGTTTTCCCTAATAATATATATATTATATATTATATATTAGGGTCTTAATTAAGTGGTGCAAGTTAACTTCGTAATATCTATAGAAAAATTGAACTCCATTTCTTCGATCTTTCAGGCTGTGAGGGTAAGTTTTCAGTAACAAAGTTGGGAGTGGATCAGATGTCATCCAAACATTTTATAGGCCAGGGCGAAATTAAAAAAATGCCTTATTTCAAATAGTCGTTTTTGAATCTCTTGTTGTTTTCATTTCATATTAGAACCATTATCATAACATTGATCCCTAATAATAGATCAGAGCATATCAAAGTATTGTGTTGTGATAGGAGATATTGGGCACATATCTGGTAGTGACTTTTCACAACCTATATCTCCTTTCTTCACTTCCTCCTTCCTTGATTCTGTCTATTTACTTCATCAGCACATCATCCCTCTTGGATCATTGCACTAAGCTAGTCCGAGCTCTCGGGTATATAAAAGGCAATTCGTAACAATCAACACTACAATATTGGAATTGCTAAGCTAGTCCTCGACTTCTTATTCTTGTCGACATACCCTAGAAAAACCACCGTTTCGTCACACCACTTCTGGATTCGGGCGCCTCCACATGAGAAGGAATGCCGCCCAATCCAATGCCCAAGTAAAAAGGCTTGGTGGAGGGTCCGGATTCTCCTCGGCGGCAGCATTGTGGGGTGGGGGTGGGATGGCCGGAATGATGTCTTCGGCATTGTGGGGTAGGGGTTGGATGGCGGGAATGATCTGCGCTAACCCTACAGGGGTCTGTTGCCCCATGGCTGGAAGGGATTACCTGGGAAAATTGAAATTGTATTGGGAATTGAAATTCCATTTCTTCTTCTTCGCGGGTTTGTGAGGGTACAAAGATAGAGTGGGATCGATGTTTATATAGGGTGAGGATGGGGGAACTACCAGAACCAGTGGGCAGGGGGTGAACTAACAGAGCCAGTGGTGGCCGGAGGAACAGATTAACTGACTAACTTCGAATAACAAACTGGCCTGGAAAATGCACCTTATTATTATTATTATTGTATCAAATGAACTGTGTAAAAGGTTTTCCCTAATAAGATATATATTATATATTAGGGTCTTAATTAAGTGGTGCAAGTTAACTTCGTACTATCTATAGACAAATTGAACTCCATTTCTTCGATCTTTCAGGCTGTGAGGGTAAGTTTTCAGTAACAAAGTTGGGAGTGGATCAGATGTCATCCAAACATTTTATAGGCCAGGGCGAAATTAAAAAAATGCCTTATTTCAAATAGTCGTTTTTGAATCTCTTGTTGTTTTCATTTCATATTAGAACCATTATCATAACATTGATCCCTAATAATAGATCAGAGCATATCAAAGTATTGTGTTGTGATAGGAGATATTGGGCACATATCTGGTAGTGACTTTTCACAACCTATATCTCCTTTCTTCACTTCCTCCTTCCTTGATTCTGTCTATTTACTTCATCAGCACATCATCCCTCTTGGATCATTGCCCTAAGCTAGTCCGAGCTCTCGGGTATATAAAAGGCAATTCGTAACAATCAACACTACAATATTGGAATTGCTAAGCTAGTCCTCGACTTCTTATTCTTGTCGACATACCCTAGAAAAACCACCGTTTCGTCACACCACTTCTGGATTCGGGCGACTCCACATGAGAAGGAATGCCGCCCAATCCAATGCCCAAGTAAAAAGGCTTGGTGGAGGGTCCGGATTCTCCTCGGCGGCAGCATTGTGGGGTGGGGGTGGGATGGCCGGAATGATGTCTTCGGCATTGTGGGGTAGGGGTTGGATGGCGGGAATGATCTGCGCTAACCCTACAGGGTTCTGTTGCCCCATGGCTGGAAGGGATTACCTGGGAAAATTGAAATTGTATTGAGAATTGAAATTCCATTTCTTCTTCTTCGCGGGTTTGTGAGGGTACAAAGATAGAGTGGGATCGATGTTTATATAGGGTGGGGATGGGGGAACTAACAGAACCAGTGGGGAGTGGGGTGAACTAACAGAGCCAGTGGTGGCCGGAGGAACAGATTAACTGACTAACTTCGAATAACAAACTGGCCTGGAAAATGCACCTTATTATTATTATTATTGTATCAAATGAACTGTGTAAAAGGTTTTCCCTAATAAGATATATATTATATATTATATATTAGGGTCTTAATTAAGTGGTGCAAGTTAACTTCGTAATATCTATAGAAAAATTGAACTCCATTTCTTCGATCTTTCAGGCTGTGAGGGTAAGTTTTCAGTAACAAAGTTGGGAGTGGATCAGATTTCATCCAAACATTTTATAGGCCAGGGCGAAATTAAAAAAATGCCTTATTTCAAATAGTCATTTTTGAATCTCTTGTTGTTTTCATTTCATATTAGAAACATTATCATAACATTGATCCCTAATAATAGATCAGATCATATCAGAGTTAGGATCAGAGCATATCAAAGTATTTTGTTGTGATAGGAGATATTGGGCACATATCTGGTAGTGACTTTTCACAACCTATATCTCCTTTCTTCACTTCCTTCTTCCTTGCTTCTGTTTATTTACTTCATTTGCACAACATCCCTCTTGGATCATTGCACTAAGCTAGTCCGAGCTCTTGGGTATATAAAAGGCAATTCGTAACAATCAACACTACAATATTGGAATTGCTAAGCTAGTCCTCGACTTCTTATTCTTGTCGAAATAGCCTAGAAAAANTCCTCGACTTCTTATTCTTGTCGAAATAGCCTAGAAAAACCACCCTTTCGTCACACCACTTCTGGATTCGGGCGACTCCACATTAGAAGGAATGCCGCCCAATCCAATGCCCAAGTAAAAAGGCTTGGTGGAGGTTCCGGATTCTCCTCGGCGGTGGCATTGTGGGGTGGGGGTGGGATGGCCGGAATGATGTCTGCGGCATTGTGGGGTGGGGGTTGGCTGGCGAGAATGATCTGTGCTAACCCTACATGGTTCTGTTGCCCCATGGCTGGAAGGGATTTCCTGGGAAATTGAAATTGTATTGAAAATTGAAATTCCATTTCTTCTTCTTCGCGGGTTTGTGAGGGTACAAAGATGGAGTGGGATCGATGTTTATATAGGGTGGGATGGGGGAACTAACAGAACCAGTGGGGAGGGGGTGAACTAACAGAGCCGGTGGTGGCCGGAGTAACAGATTAACTGACTAACTTCAAATAACAAACTGGCCTGGAAAATTCACCTTATTATTATTATTTTTGAAAATCTTATTATTATTATTATTGTATCAAATGAACTGTGTATAAGATTTTACCTAATAATATATATATTATATATTTTATATTAGGGCCTTAATTAAGTGGTGCAAGTTAACTTTGTAATATCTATAAAAAAATTGAACTCCATTTCTTCGATCTTTCAGGCTGTGAGGGTAAGTTTTCAGTAACAAAGTTGGGAGTGGATCAAATTTCATCCAAACATTTTATAGGCCAGGGCGAAATTAAAAAAATGCCTTATTTCAAATAGTCGTTTTTGAATCTCTGTTGTTTTCATTTCATATTAGAACCATTATCATAACATTGATCCCTAATAATAGATCAGAGCATATCAGAGTTAGGATCAGAGCATATCAAAGTATTTTGTTGTGATAGGAGATATTGGGCACATATCTGGTAGTGACTTTTCACAACCTATATCTTCTTTCTTCACTTCCTTCTTCCTTTTCTGTTTATTTACTTCATCAGCACAACATCCCTCTTGGATCATTGCACTAAGCTAGTCCGAGCTCTCGGGTATATAAAAGGCAATTCGTAACAATCAACACTACAATATTGGAATTGCTAAGCTAGTCCTCGACTTCTTATTCTTGTCGAAATAGCCTAGAAAAATCACCGTTTCGTCACACCACTTCTGGATTCGGGCGACTCCACATGAGAAGGAATGCCGCCCAATCCAATGCCCAAGTAAAAAGGCTTGGTGGAGGGTCCGGATTCTCCTCGGCGGCGGCATTGTGGGGTGGGGTAGGATGGCCGGAATGATGTCTGCGGCATTGTGGGGTGGGGGTTGGATGGCGGGAATGATCTGCGCTAACCCTACAGGGTTCTGTTGCCCCATGGCTGGAAGGGATTTCCTGGGAAATTGAAATTGTATTGAAAATTAAAATTCCATTTTTTTTCTTCGCGGGTTTGTGAGGGTACAAAGATGGAGTGGATCGATGTTTATATAGGGTGGGATGGTGGAACTAACAGAACCAGTGGGGAGGGGGGTGAACTAACAGAGCCGGTGGTGGGGATGGTGGGGGTGGTGGCCGGAGTAACAGATTAACTGACTAACTTCGAATAACAAACTGGCCTGGAAAATTCACCTTATTATTATTAGAGTTTTTTCCCAAAATGGTCCCTTGACTATTGCTCATTCTCAATTTTGCATTTCGACTTTCAATTGCACCTAATGTGGTCCCTCGACTTTCAAAAACTCACCCAATTTGGTCCTCCGTTACATATTTCGTCAAATCAGTGTTAAAATGGAGGGTATTTTCGTCCATTTACCTATTGTTAGCCTAATATGCATTGAGAAATAGTTGAGGGACCATTTTGAGAATAGTCAAGGGACCATTTTGGGAAAAACTATTTTATTTATTTTATTTTTGTTTATTTTCATTTTTTAGACTCTATAAAATTAGAATTTCTATACATTTTTTTCTTACAAATATAAATAGTTAAAATCGTGCAATCCATCCTACAAATTTTTAACTTTTTTACAGACTTTTTCCCTCTATCTAAATATACAAACTATTCATATGCAAATTTACAATAAGTTTCGTAAATTTCATAAATACTCATTTTTTAAGCACCGATTAAAATAATTCTTAGTCACATATGTAGTACTAAATATATTACTTTGGATTTTTTTTTATAAATAAGATATAATATTATTAAACTCAAATAATTAAAAATAATGTGCCCACAGCACAAAAGATTTTATGATTGACTTAAAAATTAACTATAAATTTTATTGTTGAATACAAATTGACAATTATTAAACATTATTTATAATAATTATTGTGTCCCGTGTAATATACTAAAATTATTAGGTAGGATTTTTATAATTAAGGTATAATTTAATTAAATCAAAATTATTAAAAATAATGTGTCCACATTACAAAATAAATTATACTTGCCTTAATAATTAATAATTAATAAAAAAATAAGAAGAGGAAAACATATAAAAGATGTTATACAATATCTTAAATAATGTAAATTAATATAAAATTTAATAATTATTTCGAAATCAAATACAGAAAATATTGCAGGAAACATTGACGAGATTTTACTTTTCGGCTCACCTGAGAAGTTTACTAGAAAAATTTACCTTTCGGTCCAATATTTTCCCTAAATTTTACACTCTTTAGGTGTCTACGCTTGAAAAAATATATATTATTTTCAATGGTAAAAGTAATATTTAATGTGATACATAGTGATTGATTGTCTATGAACATAAAAAAAAAAGTATATGAGTATTTATGAAATTTACGAAACTTATTGTAAAACTTCATAGGAATAGTTTGTATATTTAGAGGGTAAAAGTCTGTAAAGAAAGTTAAAAATTTTGAGGTTGGATTGCGCGATTTTAACTATTTATATTTGTAAGAAAAAAATGTATAGAAATTCTAATTTTATAGAGTCAAAAAAATGAAAATAAACAAAAATGAAAAAAATAAAATAGTTTTCCCAAAATGGTCCTTGACTATTCTCAAAATGGTCCTCAACTATTTCTCAATGTTTATTAGGCTAATAATAGGTAAATGGACGAAAATACCCTCCATTTTAACTCTGATTTGACGGAATATGTAACGGAGGACCAAATTGGGTGAGTTTTTGAAAGTCGAGGGACCACATTAGGTGCAATTGAAAGTTGAAATGCAAAATTGAGAATGAGCAATAGTCGAGGGACCATTTTGGGAAAAAACTCTTATTATTATTTTTGAAAATCTTATTATTATTATTATTATTGTATCAAATGAACTGTGTATAAGATTTTCCCTAATAATATATATATTATATATTATATATTAGGGTCTTAATTAAGTGGTGCAAGTTAACTAGGTTTATTAAGTGGTTTGGTTGGACTAAATAACTAGTAGTTGTATTCAACCAGACTCTGTGCCTATATAAATCTGTATTGATGGAATACAGGATAAGCATTGTATAGCACATACAGTTCCTGGTACTCATACTGTTCAGTAGACACTAGTACAGTTCCTGGTACTCATACTGTTCAGTAGATACTAGTACACCATTTTAGGGTTCTGAGTCAAGTATGTGACAAACAAATATGGCTCAAATATGGCTCTCTGAGTCAAGTATGTGACAAACAAATATGGCTCAAATATGGCTCTCTGAGTCAAGTATGTGACAATATGGCTAACGGTCTATACACCATCTTAAGGTTACAAATATGGCTAACGGTTTATCGTTCAAGAGGCATTACATCAACTGTGGTTGGAGATCAATACGGTTTTCGCTTCCGCTACTACGAGGTGAGATTTCTCGTATATATATTTTGTATGGTTAGATTATTTATATCTAACATTTGATATCAGAGCCTTTATAATCTCTGTCCGGTTGATTGTTTTGCCTAAAACAATACTAAGATTAATATACATTAAGTTTAGTATATGCTTAGGTTTTCAATTACGTACATTCGCCCTAATTCATCAAAATATGCATATAAAATATATCTTTTGATATAATTAAGCAAAATTATGTATATTTTTGAATGGATTATTTGTAATTGATTTAAGATGGCTAGAATTAAATTATTTTTTTTTGTTTGATTTTGAATTACTGATTCAATTTCGACATTAAGAATAAAAAAAATTAATTCAAGCATTAAGAAAACAAAGAAAGAAGAAAAAAACATTCAGCATGTCTATGGCGTTTGGGTCGTCGACGGCTTGAAATTACTGTTTTTACTTTGTTTGCCGACTACGGCGTTTGGGTCGTCGTCGGCGGTTGGTGCTGTTGTGAGGCGAGACGGTGGAGCTTTCCGGTGGCCATTACTTCCTCCTTCAGGCGACTCCTGTAGCTGCCCCTCGGGCTTCAGGCGACGACGGCGCTGGCTCTCCGATTGGTCGAGTCGCGGGCAGTGGACCGATTTCTGGTGTCGCGAACAGGGGCGAACAGGGACGACTGCTATGAGGATGCTGCTTCGATTTCTGGTGTCGCGATTGAGGGTGTCGGTGGCGAGCGTTGGCGTTGCAACGGGGAAAGACGGCAGAGGCGAGCTTGATTCAATCGGCGACGTCACTACCTCTCACCTGCTTCGGGCGACGCCGACGACAAGAAGCCGCTGCTCCATTCCTCTCTTTCAGGCGACGCCGGCGACGGCTGCCGCTGCTCCTGCTCCATTGCTGCGCTGGTTCGGTTTTGGACGACGCTGGGAACTCCATAACAGCTCACAAGTAGGGTTTTCTGACTAATTAAAAGGATGAAGATGATGATTGGTAATATTGGGCCGGGTCAGCCCATTAGAGCAGACCTGGTCCAACATTTAAAAACCCCTTGGGCCTATTTGGTTTATTTCGGCCTATTTCAGTTAATTCATCATCATATTTGGACTTCTTCTAATTTAATTTTTCAGTTTAATTCCTCCTTAATTATTATTAAATTATCATTCAATTTGGGGCAAATATTAAGTCTTAATTTGCTATTTGAATTTTAATTTAATATTAAGGTTATATTAAATTGCCTAAAGTATTGCAATTTATTTAAGGATATATGGGTTTTTTTGGAGAAGAGGATATATGGGTTAATAATATATTAATATGCAAATTCAAGCATGCTATGTATATTTGTCAAATATTTAATTTATTGTTTCAATTATACATTTATTAAAGCATGTATTAAGGTTGAATTTAGCATGTTATTAATTCACATTATATATATCATTCAATTTTGGATACTTAGGTCAATTTAAGTCATTATGGCCTATTAGAGTAGCTTGTTTGGTTTCTCATTTAATTTGAGCATATTTTTTAGTCCTATTATTGATTTGGGACTTTAAAACATATTTTGAACAAGCTAATTTGGGACCTATCTTGGGTCATTAAAGTATGGATTCTACCATTATTGATTGGTATTTTAATAGTAATTATAGCTCATTTTGGATTTATAACATGGTTTTAATTATTACTATCTACCATATTTGTTAATGGTATTTATCATTGGTAATAATATTCAGTTTGGCTCTATTTTAGTACTAGACCATTTTTCATCCATGTTATAGCTCACTTGGACCATTAAGAAGTATAGGTCTAGTTTAAGCAATTAAGTGCTATAATTATTGTTTTGGCATGTTTTTGGAGACATTAAGGATATAAGAATTTAATTGTTATTTTGGCCATTAAGAATTATAACTATTGTTTAAGTTAATTATGTTTTTTTAATTTATCAATAGTTTCCAGGGCCTTAATAATAATATTAATTCTTTAATTTTAAAGCAATATAGTTGGTATATTGTCTGTATAATGGTAATTTGGTTATTACCTTAACTTTAGTCTCCCTAAAATATTATAATAGTCATGTTTAATTATTATGTGGTAAATTGAGATTAGTATATGGCATCCCTTAATTACAGTTTTGCCTTTATTTAGTTATTATTAATTAGCATTATTAATTACTGTTATCAAGTTTAGGGGCTAATCTCATTTATTACTTTTTCATGGTAATCTGTCATATTTGGTACATTGGTAAGATTACCCATGTCAATTCATTTTATTACATGACTATTAATGTTGGTAATTAAGTCCTATCAACAAATCTTTTACATACCATTGGACGCTGCATTGAGGTTACTGACACCAACAATGAATATGGGGAGAATTATGAAGTTTTTTTTTGTTCTCTTATGGATCGTCATCGTTGCTAGCGCAATGGGAAGATGCGGTTTGCATCATTAAGGTATGTCATTAATTATCTTTTATTATTAATTGGTAATTAGTGCTACAGCTACAGTTAACTGCTAATTCGGACTAGTCACATATTTTCTTTAGAAATATGGAAACATTAAGAAGGTGTATTACCATAATTTGGTTTTCATTGTTAAATGTTAATGGTGATTATAATGTTGCCTATTACCATTAAATATTTTAACTAATGATACCATTAATATTAATATGGTATTCAGTTATGACTCCTGAATTGTTTCCAATTAAGTTCATGTGGCAATGTTCCAGTTAAGAAAATATTATGGTTATTATCTTTTTCTTGACATTAATGTTTTTCGGACTTTAAATTTTATCAAGTTTTCAAAATTATATCCGAGAAGGTTTCTAAAGTTAGCAGTTAAACCATTGTTTTTCCTCATTTAGTCTCCATTTAATAATATTATTATGGCTATTTTATTGCTTTTTTGGATTATTTGCAAATTTTGCCATTAATGATAATAATATTATTAATTCGGTTATGGAGAGTGATTTTTGAATCAATTCAGTAATTTTAGAAAAACATATTTGCTAGGCAATTGACTATTGTCATTTATGTCATAATTCATTTATTTTTTGAATTATGATTTTAGTTCTTTTTGTCCATATTTGGTTAGTATGAATAATGAATATTTGGTATAAGTTCATATCCTGTAGTTGGTTCATACTCTTCAGATAGTTTTATGCATTCAATCACATTAAATGCATAATATTAAGTCTAATTATGCAATTTGGATTTGTGGGATTTTATTTTACAAATGACAATATTTATTTATTTTTTTTATTGATAGATATTGTTGGAATTTGTAAATTCGGTCTATTTCTCATAAATTTAGTGTGATGCATTAAAACTTTTTGTCATGGGCTTAAAGTTTAAAAATTTCAAAGTATATATTCATTAATTTGGGTCACTTTGGATTGGACTCATTACAGTTTGAACATTAAGTTTATACTTTGGAAGCTCATATTAAAATTCTTTTAAGTTACGCAATTTGTTTAGAATATATGAGTTTAATGCTTAATTTTATGCATATTAATTTGTCCACTGCATAATATTCTGGTTTTAAATTATGCAATTTTATTATTATGCCTTCAGTAATGCATAAATTTATGTTGGAATTACATTAGTTCCTTATTAAGTTGGACTTATGCATAAATTTTAGTTGCAGTAGTGCCTGAATTTGAGCACATTTAGTCTGCTAATTTATTTCACTATTTTAAAGCTTTATTCATATGTGAACTATTAAATTTCGAATTATACCCTACAGTTTTGTTTATACCCCAAACAGTTATACATTTTGTGTATATGAATCAGGGAGGCATACTAGTTTTATGGCCATGACTTAAGAACATCTTGGCCACTAGTCTCCTTAAACTGATATTATCTAAAGAATTGGTCTTTAGTGAGGTTTTGTTTTACCAATTTTTCTAGGGTATATACATTTTGAAATTTCCCATCATTATTTGGTATAATCTGTCAAATTTTTTTTATTCCTTGCAATGTGATTTGATTTCGGTTCATTAAAGATTAGACACATCATCTTTAATTTACTGAAGTCTCTTAAAGTTTCAATCTTGGTTAATTAAAGAATAGCCACGGCTTATTCAATCTCCAAAGATTATTAAGTTATGATATTATAGTTTTAATTTGGTTGGGAGTAGCCACAGCATCCTTAATCAGATTAAATTATATATATCTTTATCTTGATCACATAAAGATTACGCAAGGGATTTATGTCTAGTGATCTTATAATTTTAATTTGGTTGGGAAGTAGCCACAGCATCCTTAATCAGTTAAAATTATATATTAAGCAGTTTATCTTGATCACATAAAGATTATGCAAGGGATTTATTGTAAGGAAGCATTCTTGCAGAGATAGAGAAGGAAAAAATATATTGCATTTCTATATTGTATATTGGAGAAGAATACAATGTGTATATATATACACAACTATACTAACGGTAAAGAAAGATGAAGAAGGTAAGAGAACTAATCATCTAGGAATTTACCTAAACTATAATCCTAAGAATATGGAAATAATATAATTATGAATATATATGTATATATACAAAAACTGTAGAATAAAATTAATATGGATATTATTATTCTTCACTCCCCCTCAAGCTTAAGGGTGGTACATGAGCTTGGAAGTGATGGTGTTAAATGTTTGAGGGAGGATGCTCTTTGTGAAGATGTCGGCCAGTTGTTGATTAGATAGAACAAAAGTGGTGCATAGTGTACCAGAAGTAATCTTTTCTCGAACAAAATGACAATCAATTTCTACATGCTTGGTTCGTTCATGGAAGACGAGATTGTTGGCAATGTGGAGAGATGCTTGATTGTCACAATGTAGATGTGCTGGATGAGCTGGTATGTCTAGTTCAGATAAGAGTAGTTGGAGCCATGTAATTTCACTTGCTGCAGTTGCCATGGCACGATATTCAGCTTCAGTAGAGGATCGAGAAATTGTAGTTTGTTTCTTTGTTCTCCAGGATAGCGGATTTGTTCCTAAGAAAGTGCAATATCCTGTAGTTGAGCGTCGTGTGGTTGGACAAGAGGCCCAATCAGCATCACAATATGCATGTAACTTCAAGGAGTTTTTGGTGGATAATAGGATACCACGAGCAGGAGACATTTTGAGATAGCGCACAACTCGAAGAGCAGCTTGCCAATGTATGTCACGTGGTGCTGACATGAATTGAGAAAGAAGATTCACTGCATAAGTGATATCTGGTCGAGTGACCGTAAGGTAGAGCAGGCGACCGATCAATCTTCTATATATGGATGGGTCAGTGAGAAGTTCACTAGTATCAGGAGTGAGTTGGTGGTTAACCTCTATGGGAGTTGGGGTAGGTTTGCAAGCTGATAGCCCAGTATCGGAGAGAATCTCAAGAGTATATTTCCGTTGATTTAGGAAGATTCCAACAGAGGATCGTGCAACTTCTATTCCAAGAAAGTATTTTAATGGACCCAAGTCTTTGAGTTGGAATTGATGTGCAAGGTCTTGAGGATTGTAATGATAGTCGGATCATTCCCTGTAATCACAATATCATCAACATAAACAAGTAATATGGTTAGAAAATTACCTCGTCTATAAGTGAACATGGAATAATCTGCTTTTGATTGTGTGAAACCGGCATTGGTGAGGGATGTGGAGAAAGTGGTGAACCAGGATTGAGATGCCTGTTTAAGCCCATAAAGAGACTTGTGGAGATGACAAACACGATTCTCCCCCTTTCGCGCAAAGCCGGGAGGTACCTGCATATAGACTTCTTCATGAAGAGTGTCATGAAGAAAAGCATTAGATACATCAAGTTGATGGGTAGCCCATCCTTTTGCAGCTGCGATGCTTAGAACTATACAGACTGTGACAAGCTTAGTGACAGGGGCAAAGACATCAGTAAAGTCCAAGCCTTCAAGTTGAGAGTATCCTTCGGCGACTAGGCGAGCCTTGTATCGCTCTACAGAACCATCAGGGTTATATTTAATACGGTAGACCCATCGACAACCAATGGCAGACTTACCAGGCGGTAGAGTTGTTAAAGAAAGTGTGATTGTTTTCTAGAGCACGAATTTCCTCTTCCATGGCTTTTTGCCATTTAAGGTCTTTTCGTGCAGCAGAAAAGGAAGAGGGTTCAGTTTCTTTAGAAATGTTGTTTATGAAGCATATGTGGTTGTGGGTGTATGGTTTAAAGTTGAGAAAGTTAGAGATGGGATATTTTGTGGATGTGGTCATGTTGCATTGATAATCAGAGAGGTAATTAGGAGGCTTTCGTTGCCTTTGAGATCGTTGTAAGATAGGTTGTGCTTGTGTGGGGATGGGTGGGCTAAGTATTGGGAGATTAACATCAGGTGGAGGATTTTCTAGAGGGGTAGGTATGTGTAGAGTGGGGTCAGGAGTCTTGGGTATAGGTGGAGTAGTTGGAGTACCGTGTGCTTCAATAGGTTGTATGGGATTTTCAGTGAGAGGTGTGGTAGTTGGGGTATTGTGGGTTCCAATGGATGGTATGGGTAACAACAATATAGGAGGGAGTGTTGATTGATCAGATGAAGTAGAATCATTCTTAAAAGAAAAAATAGTTTCATAGAAGACAACATCACGACTTACCAAAATTTTCTGAGAGTTGAGATCATATAACCTGTAAGCTTTTTGACCTTGAGGGTAGCCAAGAAAAATGCAACGCTTGGCCCTAGGATTGAACTTATTAGGATGATATTGTATTGTAGAGGCATAACACAAACAAACAAAAGTACGTAAGGAAGTAAAATCAGGGGAACAACCAAAAAGAATTTCAAAAGGGGTTTTATGTTGTAAGTTAGGAGTAGGGGTACGGTTAATAATGTAAGTAGCGGTTAAAATACAATCACCCCAAAATTTAAGGGGTAGGCCAGCTTGGAAGTGTAGAGCACGTGCCACATTAAGGATATGGCGATGCTTGCGTTCAACAACCCCATTTTGTTGAGGTGTCCTAGGACAACTAAGTTGTTGTAAAATACCATTTTGAAGTAAGATGTTTTGAAATTCAATCTGTGTAAACTCATAACCATTATCACAACGAAACGTTTTAACACATGTGTTGAAATGATTTTTTACATATGCTAAAAAACGAACAAGTAATAAGAAAGCATCAGACTTATATTTCATTAAAAAAAGTCCATGTTGCCCTAGAAAAGTCATCAACGATAGTTAAGAAATAATGATGTCCAGTTCGAGTGGGGTTAGAATATTTACCCCAAATATCAACATGAATCAAATCAAAGCAAGCAACAGTAGAAGTATGACTAATAGGAAATGATAAACGCGTCTGTTTGGAAATATGACAAACATCACAAGGGTCTTTAAAATCAGAACAACCCAATATAGAAATTAAGTGTTTAAAAACATAATGTGACGGATGACCAAATCTAGAATGCCATGTATTAGGTGTAATGGTGAGTAATGCAGCGGGGTGTGGTGAACTAAAAAAATATAAACCATTGCGTTCATGGCCCCGACCAATCTCCGTCTTTGTTGAAAGGTCCTGAAACACACAATAATTAGGAAAGAAAATAACGGTACAATTGGAATCTTTAGCCAATTTTTGTACAGATAATAAGTTAAATTTAAATGTCGGGACATATAAAACATCAAGTAAAATGACATTCGAAGATAGGCGAGCATTACCAATACCATGAACAGGAACCGTAGCACCATTTGGAACAGTTATATTAGTCACCATATTATTAGGCATAGATAATTTATTAAAAATAGATGGGTTAAAACAGACGTGATCAGTAGCACCTGTGTCAATGACCCATTCATTTGAAAATTAAAAAAAGAAGTTAGAGCAATAGACTTACCAACAAGGTTTGCTTTAGGCTCCTTTACCTCTCGTAAAAGTCGAAGTAAATGCTGAATTGANCCTTTACCTCTCGTAAAAGTCGAAGTAAATGCTGAATTGAATCGGAAGAGATTTCTGATGAAGTGGATGGTGTCACCATAGGTTGGCTATTTGTATTACCTTTTTTGTAAAATTTGTGCCCAGGAGGATATCCATGCAGCTTGTAACAAACTTGTTGTGTGTGGCCAGGGATCCCACAGTGTGCGCACTTTGTCCGAGATCGATTATTGTTAGAACGTGAAGTGGAAGAAGATGTATGGACATTACTTGCAGATGATAGGTTGGCAGCAGCAACAAATTGTAGGTGTTGTGTATTTGTAGTTTGAAGAGCAGAATGCTATGTAGAATGTCCACCATTGCTACTTTGTACACGTTGGGATTCATCTTGTAGCAGTAAGTTGTATGCATTTTTCACAGTGGGAAGATTTTCATTGAGCAGCAATNGTATGCATTTTTCACAGTGGGAAGATTTTCATTGAGCAGCAATTGGCTCCGCAGTTGAGCGAAAGTTTCCCGAAGGCCCATGAGAAACTGCATCAATCGGCGGCGTTCAATTTGCGCAATGTAAGTATGTCGAGCAGCGCATGAAAGGAGGATCTAACAGATTTAATTCATCCCAAAGGGCACTCAACTGATTGTGGTAATCTGCGATGGATGCATCATTTTGGTAGCAAGTTGTAATGCGTTTCTCAATATCATAGATACGAGGTCCATTTGACGTAAAGAAACGATCTTTTAAATCTGTCCAAACTGATGCAGCATCTGGGGCATATAAAACTGTGTGAGCAAGTGATGAATGAATGGAATTAAGAAGCCAGGACATCACCATGTTGTTTACTCGGTTCCAACGAGCATGGTCGGGATGAGTAGAATCTGGCATGGGAAGGGAGCCATCAACTAAACAGAACTTATTATGGCCTTTCAACGCCATGGTGACTGCTCGAGCCCATGGATTATAGTTTTCAATGCCGGTAAGAACGTTGCCAACAAGAGTGATGCCTGTACCATCAGAAGAATGGAGATAATATGGACTCTTCGCATCAAAAGGAACAACATGGTGTCGTGATTGTTTTGTAGAAGTTGAGTCATCATTAGTATTAATGATGATGGGATTTGTGTGCTGGTTTAAAGAATCTGTTGGTGAAGGGGTGGCCATGGCGTGAGGTGATATGGCCAGGAAAAAAAATTGCAGCAGAAAGCTTAATTAACAAAGAAAGGGAAAAAAAATTCTACTGATACCATGTAAGGAAGCATTCTTGCAGAGATAGAGAAGGAAAAAATATATTGCATTTCTATATTGTATATTGGAGAAGAATACAATGTGTATATATATACATAAATATACTAACGGTAAAGAAAGATGAAGAAGGTAAGAGAACTAATCATCTACGAATTTACCTAAACTATAATCCTAAGAATGTGGAAATAATATAATTATGAATATATATGTATATATACAAAAACTGTAGAATAAAATTAATATGGATATTATTCTTCTTCATTTATGTCTAGTAATCTTATAATTTTTAATTTGGTTGGGGAGTAGCCACAGCACCCTTAATCAGTTAAAATTATATATTAAGCAGTTTATCCTGATCACATAAAGTTTTAGACATATAAGTTGTGATTAATTGCATCTAATATGATGGAATTTAGCCCACAGGCAATTTCGTTATATTTGTATAATTAATTAGGATGAAATACTATATACTACGATCATAATTTAGCCCACAGGCAATTATGTATTGGAATGTAGTTAGTAGTTTTATCAGTGATGATAGAAGTAAATCAATTTATTTACTTTATGGCTATTTGTAAATAATTTCTGATTCTATCATGAAGTTTAATTTTATGATGTAAACTTTGGATCATTTTTTCTTGAATTGCCCATTGGGTTAAGGAAAAGAATTTGATTTCTTTAAGTTTTTTTTTATCATAATGGTTGTAATGAATCTTATTGAATTAAAACTTTAGCCCGCAGGCAAGTTTTATGTCACTTGATTCTTCAACTTATTTGGTAAATTATTTCATCATAAAAAAAAAATTCAGTTGGATCTAATTGAGTAAGACTTTAGCCCACAGGCAAGTTTTATGTCACTAGGTTCTTCTGACTATTTGATAATTGAGATAAACTATTACCATAAAGGGTTTCTTAATTGGATTTAATGGAATTAAAACTTCAGCCCACAGGCAAGTTTTATGTCAATAAATCCCTTAACCCAGATAATAATTTTATCACAATTTCTTAGAATTTATAAATTTAGTTCAATTATAAATTCTAAGTTTCATGGTTTGCATTGGCAAAACATGTATTCAGTTACTTCCCAAAATTTAGCCACTTTTATTGATTATTCCACGAAAGCTTACTAAGTTCTTTGGACTAACTATAGTAAGTTACGTGATATGATATACTTATTTTGGATTCCAAGAATAAAATGTATCTTTTGAGCCAAATTCAAACTTGGTTTTGGAAGGTGTATTTTTTTAGTATGTCCAACTATGGTGGGGAATTATATCTTCATTATTTTTTTATTTTTTTTTTGGACTTCTATTGGAACCAAATATTGATTATTTAGTATGCCAACTAATGGTGGGGAATTCTATCTTCATTTATTAGTTTGTCAAATCAATTATGAGTATGTATATCATTAATTTTTTGCTAAAAAACAGTGGGAGTGATCATTTAGAAAAGATCATTAAGATGCTCCATTAAAAATTATGGATTTAATTATTGTCTTCATACATCCCAATGCAAATTGGATTGTATGTCAAACAACAAGTCCAAAAGATTCCACAAGTATTAATCTTGAATTTGTTATATAAGTTCATAAGTTCAAATTATTGGACATCTGGTTGTGCAACATATTTATGAAAATGTTGTAACAATATTAATGAATTTATTAGAACAAAATCATCTAACTTGTAGTGCACTGTTATCCTTTAGCATTTAATAGAGTTTTTAGTTTCTACAAAATTGATCCTGGGCCATTTTGGTATTTAAGGCTCAAAAACAATTTTGTGAGACATAAAAGTAAGACTCATAAATGTTCAGTTAATTTTTTAAAGTGGATATTGTAATTATTTGGGAAGTTATGGTGTATGTTAATATTCCAAATTTATGGACTTAGAGTTTTTTGTTTGTTCTCTAAGTTATTGGAATGATTCTGTGACTTAACTATCTTTTGGCTATTTTAATGAGTGGGAGTGACAGACGTGTCAACTCTGAGCTCTTAGCTGTTAGAGATAGTGTTCAAGTTCAGCTATAAAGAAGTCACGGAATACAGTTAGCATTATGCTAACATTAAGAGATCTCTACTTAAGGCATGCTTTTAAAGTTTTTAGAGATCATACAGTGTACTCTCTTGTACAAATATTTTGGATGGTTTCTCTCTTCAGTTGTGCACATAATATTTTGAGAAACATCCCTTAACTTATACCGAGAATAAACATTGGGTTTGTTCATGAGGGGCCTAAGTTAGAGAATTGAAATGCATGTGACCATAATGGATATTACTCTGCAAAATAGAGGACTTATCACTATGATTTGTGTGTTTTGTTTTTTGATGAGAGTTGTGCTAGTACTTGCACCAAGTGGGAGAATATAAGATTTTCCCTAATAATATATATATTATATATTATATATTAGGATCTTAATTAATGGTACAAGTTAACTAGGTTTATTAAGTGGTTTGGTTGCACTAAACAACTGTAGTTGTATTCAACCAGACTCTGTGCCTATATAAATCTGTAGTGATGGGATACAGGATAAGCATTGTATAGCACATACAGTTCCTGGTACTCATACTGCTCAGTAGACACCAGTACACCATCTTAGGGTTCTGAGTCAAGTATGGGACAAATATAAACGGTCTACCGTTCAAGAGGTATTACATCAACTGTGGCTGGAGATCAATACGGCTTTCGCTTCCGCTACTACGAGGTCAGATTTCTCGTATATATATTCTGTATGGTTAGATTATTTATATCTAACACTGTGGGGATATTGTTTCTGACCATCAAGTTCTCAAATAAATGATATAATTGATATATTGATATATAATTACAATAACAACTAATATGGCCCAAAAACTAATTAGGCACAAAATCACAGCCGAATGCAATGATGACTGCCTGGAACTCTTCTCTGAGATACAATGCTCAATATGTGCGCTAATTCTGCATTGCCGGCTCTAGGAAGGCAGATGCATTCTCTTGCATTGAAATATCAAAGTAATCATGATGTAGCATTGGGAAACTGTTTGATTGACATGTACTCAAAAACAGGTGAAATTGGGGATGCAAAGAGAACTTTTGATCACATGAAAGTGAAGAATATAATTTCATGGACATCAATGATCTCTCTGCTTATGGTATGCATGGCCGCATAGAGGATGCAATTTTGGTTTACAAGAAGATGGAATCTCAAGGAATTTATCCGAATGATATAACGTTCTTGTCTGTCTTCTCTGCTTGTGGCAGGTAGCTGCTTTATTCTTTACTGCTTATATAAATGTTTCTCATTATTTCAGAAGTTAGGAGCCTGATGTCTCATTACATATGGCGCGTAAGATATATTGAGTGCTTTTGTAGGCTAGCAATATGATTTTGGTATTTATTTTATTTTTTAAAAATATATTTTATATTGCTTTCAAAGTTTTCTTAATAATCTCATTACGCTTTTAAAGAAATTTCAAATTGGCAACAGTAACGGGAGTTTGGGGACTTATTGGTCGTCACCTCGCTGATGATGCAATTTTACGCTTTAACGACTTCTCTTATGCAAGACAGTTACTGGTATAAACTTTTGTCTACCTAGATCATTAGGTGTTGATTAATTAATTATTATTACTTTTTTTAATACAACTGACCATATTACATTATAGTATCTGTTCATCTACATTTATAAATAAATATATAACTATAAACATAAATCTAAATGTAATTTGTAACTCTAAAAGAAAAACATAAATAATTGTATTTGATAGTATTTTGTGTAGAACAATTTACTTCACTAATAATTTTATTTCATTACAATATCTATTTCACTTTAAAACAAATATAAAAAATATAAGTTATAAAAGCAATTAAAGCCATACAAATATAGCCTAAATATTTGTAAAAATAATAGAAATATTATACAATATTTTAAATAATATTGTATCACTAAAAAAAAATAAATACAGCAAAAAGAAAAATCTTTGTCACTAAAAAACACAAGAATAAAATAAACGCTGCAATAAATTACACACACACACACATATCTATATATATATGTGTGTGTGTGTGTGTACGCGATGCACGGATAAGACTTATACATTAGTAAGTTATGTTATTTTAATATTAACATGAAGGTATTTTGTAAAGATATTTATTGTTAAAGTTTATGAATTAAATACAAAAATTTATGATACTAAAAGAAAAAATTTATGATACTAAAATTAAACTTCATATTCACAATTTGAAACCTCCACATTCACACATTTCTGGGTAACTCTACATTCACATAATCATAAGTCTACATTCACAATTTCTATACTCTACATTCACACTTTGAAACCTCTACATTCACACATTTTTGGACAATTCTATATTTAGCAATATGTTTACTAATTTAAAAAAAAAAAAGAAGAAGAAGAAGAAGACAAAACGACGTAATTTTGGACCCAGGTCCACCTTGCAAGGTGGACCTGCGTCCACAGCATAATTTGCGGTGTGAGAGATGTGAGATTTTGGACCTTAGAGCATCACTACTAGAATTTTTTGGGGGTTTCTGTCAGATGAATTGTCAAACATGGAAGATAGAGAAAATAAGAGAGAGAAGGGTGGAGTTCTTCTGCAAGGGAAGGGGTTTTTATGGTCTCAAGAAAAAAATTAAAAGAAGTAGACAACTGTTGTGCACGGTCTTTTTTTTTTTTGTTTCCTCCTCTCTCATTTTTTCTTTCCTAATCATACTTACAAAACCTACTCAAAAACCGCAAACCAAAAAAAAAACCTCCATTTATAAGGATGCTCTTAGAATTGGAATATGAGAGGAATGAGACGCCTTGGTGCCAGTGCTAGCATAGGGCTGCATGAGAGAATGGTTAAGGGCAGTAAGGTCTTGGATCGAAGCTATGATCATGATGGTTTGTTTGAGCTGTTGTTCTGTTATGGTCATTTGGCCACTTTGTTGCATTATGGCCGGTTGGCCACTTTGTATTATAGAGCTATGCTCCCTGTTGTGATATGGTCATGTGGTCACGATGATATATATTGTAGAGCTTAGGCTCATTCAGATGGTGGTCACTTTAGGGCCACTTTGTAGATATTTATTTGGGAAGTAATGAAGATATTTGTTCTTGAAAAAAAGAAATTAAAAAAAAATACTGAAAGTGTATTATTTTGTATATTATCAAATAATGTACATTCGATTTTACAAATAATGTACTTTTAATATATTAAAAATATACTTTATATTCTAAGGAAATACATTATTTGAGTACTAAAAGTACATTATTTTGTATAATGTATATTCAATATACAAATAATGTATATTTAGTATATTAAAAATGTATTTTTTTATAGTCCACAACGGATCGTGGCCTTCTAGTCGCACGTTGCTTTCTACCACATCGTTTCAAACGAAGTTTTACCATAACATTCCTATAATTTTAATTTGGAACCGGTATATGGACTTGATTCAATTATGGAATCATGAATAGTCATAGGTTCTATTATTGGTTCAGTTGATGTGTAGACATCATGATCTATAAGTTTTATCTATTTATATTTCTGTATAGAAATAGACCGAATGCACCACTTCACCACTTCTTAGATCTTGACCGTCCAATCTCACATATCAACGGTGTAGAGGAGTTCACGGGTTCACGCTCAAGTTTCACATATCAAGAGGCTTAAAATGGAGTTGCGGCATATAGTTAAGGGAATACATATACAAATTGGAGTGAAATGAGATTAACGATTTAAATATAATCATGACCACGGTTCCGGTTCTAATTTGAAACCACGAGTTCTAACCGGATTTTGTTTGTAAAATTTTATTCATTGTCTATTAGTTTCTTTTTGGGGAATACGTTTTTAAAATTTTTGGTTTATAGAGTTTGCATTTTTTTTTTTTAATTTTGAAACGTATTTCCTTAAAAATTCTCATGCATCGTTTTACTTTGTCTCTCCAGCCAGCTCTGTGTGTGTTTGAAGTGTTTGAACCATTTTTTATTCGATTCCAACAGTAGAAAGTTTGGTTCCAACCATCCAGTTCAAATCGAATCATAGTCAACCCTAATTAAGTGGAATTATTCATGAAAGTAGATAATGTTATTAGAATATTTATTTGGTGTGCATCATTAATTAATTGTTTGAGTCCCATTAAGATAAATATTTTATTATTTAATAATGTGCTAATTTCTTTTTGGTCAAGTAGGGATAATGTCAAATAACTGGCAGATAACTTCTCACGTGGATGGAACGTGATTATAAAGCCATAAAGGTCATTATTTGGGACTGGTCCTCTCTCCACCTTCTAAAAAAAAGAGAAAAAAAAAATTAAAGAAAAAAAAAAAAAACTAAAATCGCAGCCTCCATCAATGCTTTAGATTAAGGAATTGCAAAGGTCAGGAGGGAGAAATTCGACTCTTTGGTTCAAGTAATTTTTCGAGCATGGATTGAGGTATGCTTCAACTAATTGTTTATATGTATATTATATGTGAGAATCGTTGTATTCTAAAGATCCTGAATGCTTATGGATCATTTTACACGTGGTATCAGAGCTAGGTTTAAGAATATATGATTTTTCAGTTAATAATATAAAATAATTTTCATTTTCATCTCCTTTTGAGTGTGTGTATGTGTAATAGATGCTTTAACTTTAAGAAGGAAAAGTCATAATGAAATCAAATTTCTTTTGTTTGATTACAGCAACGTAAAGGATGAATGTATGTGATGTTCGCATAAATATCTTGAGCATGTGATTGTTAATTAAATTTGTGATGATGATGAGCACATACTTTTGTTATTTTGTATTGATCCTATTATATCTCTATTGAAGTTTATTGTCTTATATATTATGATTATTTGATATCACTGAGTATATTAAATAATAGACTTTATAGTTTGATTTATAATTTATTATATTAAATTGTTTTAATGTTTTAATATATTTGATATCTATTTACGATTAATTTGTTAGTCACCAAAGTGGCCAAATTATAAAGTTTCATAGATATCAAATTGATCTGTTTGGAAAGCAGGAAAATGACTTCTGAAAAATGAGTCATTTTCCGGAAAACAGTTTCATTTCCAGTGTTTGGTTGTATTATGGAAAACTGTCTTTGTATGTTTGGTTCATTTTCTAAAAAATGGATAGAATTGTATAATTAAACATTGTAATTGTTTTATTTAAAATATAAAAATTATAATAGTTATTAAAATAGTGGTATTTAATAAAAAAATAGAATTTATAAAAAAAATATAAAAATATTTAAAAAATGTAGTAGAGGTTTTCGGCGGTTTTCCCACCTCCTTGGTCCATGGTCATAGGTGATATGGCTTGGTTTTGGTTAAAAACATGCAAAACAACTATTCTAGCGATTCCGTAAAATGACTCACAGAAAAAAATTCCGTTAGTCATTTTCCGAAAAAATGAACTGATTTTCCTTGGTCAACGAAAAACATTTTCCGTTGACTACATTTTCCAGACGTTACCAAACACAAAAAACTCGAAAAACATTTTCCAGAAGTCATTTTACGGGTTACCAAACACACCCTTAAATAATATTCAATTGCCCATGATTATATGATGCTCTATAATTGAGATAACATAATGTTAATAATTATGAAATATTTAAGAGTTAGTCCAAAGGTTTGATCAATTATTTTATAATTATAAACATAATAGTGGTTAATTATTTATATTCGATTGAGTTGTTTAGCAAAATCTGAAGATAGCAAACAAGTTTAGACATAATATACTTAATAGTCAATTATATGAAAATTGTAATAATTGAGCATCGTATTATGTTTAATGTTATACGTTATTGGGTCACCCAAAGGAGACCTTTAATGTATTTGTTTGTTTATGAGTATGTTAATTAAATCTATTTATATGTTTAATGTATAATTAATCTATTCACCTACACTATACTCTACATTCACAATTTGTAAACTCCACATTCACACATTCAAAACTCTATATTCACAGGTCCTATACTCCACATTCACACATTACAGGGCTACAAGTTGCTAGAACTTCTTAACTCTTTTACAAATTCACACATGCATAACTATACATTCACGATTTCTATACTCCATATTCACAATTTGAAACCTCTACATTCACACATTTCTAAGCAACCCTACATTCACACAATCATAAATCTACATTCACGATTTCTATACTCTACATTCACACTTTGAAACTAAAACCTTTACATTCACACATTTTTGGACAACTCTATATTCAACAATATGTTTACTAATTTAAAAAAAAAAAAAAAAAAAAAAAAAAAAAAAAAAAAAANAAAAAAAAAAGACAAAAACGACGTAAGTTCACAGCATAATTTGCCGTAAGGGGCGAGGCAAGCCAGCCCAACGGGCTAAACACATTTTTACGACTCTCACATAAATATGCAATTCAACTATTAATTTAAGCATTTAGTTGAGATGAAGTACATATTTCAATTATCTCTGTGCTTTAGGTTCTCATTGAGATTCAAAACTTCCAGTACTGATAAAAGCAAGATTTAAATTAATTAATCAGAGCATTTGAACTAATAGCTGTGGCCAGCCACAGTAAATTTTGTGAGGGTACATACTGCACTTGAACTTTCAAGCAAATTATTAATTATTAATCTTTATTATTATTGTCATTTTTTGAATTTAGTTTTAGTAATTAAGTAGTTGAAATTATCTAAAACAAAACTAAGTCTTGTACAATAGAATTGAATTGACACTACTGTCCAAACGGGGATAACTCAATAGGACGCCAACTTGGGGATGGATTTATCTCAATAGTTTGTTTAAAATTTCCAAAGTCAACATTACATTCATGTCATTACTAGTTAGAACACTCATTTTATACGAATTAACCAATGTCCAAAGCATAAAATAAAACAAATAAATAAAAGATAACCACTACCAGTTAAAATAAATGTTGGTTAATATAATTTACACTACAGAAAATTTTTAGTTTTTCAAAAATAGCTATGGTCAGCCTTTGTGGAAGATGACGCCGGATAGATTTCCAAGACCAAAAACCTTACTTTATTTACAAAGCATGGTTTAATTTAGGGGCGTTTTTTGATATTTAGTTTTTTTTTTTCAGTATTGCTTTTTTTTTTTGATGTTTTAAAAATGAAACCATTTTCTAATTAGTTCAGTCGGCTATTCTGTTTGGAATAAACTCAATCCTCAACATTACCTAAATTTCTAGTGCAAATTATTACTTATTTTTAATAATAATAAAATTAATAACAATAATTTAAATCTTAAAATCCTAAAATATAAACAAAGCAAATAAGTAAAATAACCAATAATTTTCATACCAGTGCTTGCAATGGAATTTCATTGGCTTTGTTGTACCTAATGCTATCCAGTACACTTTCGGCAGTTTCTTGAAATGGTTACATATGTATACTCTAATCAATTACATAAATAGATCGACTTCCTAAGTTCATTAATCACATAATGATACAGTACAAGATAATATTCAAACAAAATGCCCTTTAAACACTCAATAGCAGATTGGTCAATGGGCAAACATCAAGTGGATTGAGTAATTTTTTAAGGTAATTATCCTATAGGAATTGCGTTTGTCATAAATAACGCAAAGGAATTTATTCAATTTCTTAAAATTATTTTTTAAACATAAAATATGAGAAACAGTCCAAAGGAGTTTCTTTCAGGTGTCTGAGAACTGATCTTTTATTAACCACATAGTAGATAGCAACTTTCACAATATTCCACAGGACATATATTTGAGCATGTAGCAGATAGCAACTTTCACAATATGCCACAGGACATATATTTGAGCATGTAGTTCAAGTCACCTAAAAACCCCATGACCATAATGAATTTACGTGTGCTAAAAAATTGTGCTTGGCCATTCAGATAAACACAACAGATATTCAAACATGCTAATATCAATGCACATCACTGAATTCTACAGGTGCAGCTTAAATATGGACTTGTGGACAGAAAAAACAAAGCATCATAATGTTTGGTCTTCATAAACACAATTACCTAATCACACATACTACACAGGTTATGCTAAAGCTATAAAAACAAACCTACCTGTCAGTGTATACTGCATATCAATGAAAGGAATGCATTGACAATATTGATGGTGTAACCATTACAATCATAAAATGAAGTGTAGTTTACAAGACCAATAGGATGCCAGATCTCATAGCAAGACTGTTGAGTAATTTTGAGAACTCATAATAGCATTGAAAAAGACCCTTCACTGCATCCATAATTTCAATACACTTAAAGAGTTGGACATTCCTCATCATGACTAAGCACAATTATTTACAAGTAAACAATATAGAGATTAAACTATGGATACACTCATACTCATTCTTAGTAGATGGAAGAGAAAATTGCAAACAAGACATCAATTTTACAAGACCAATAGGATGCCAGATCTCATAGCAAGACTGTTGAGTAATTTTGAGAACTCATAATAGCATTGAAAAAGACCCTACACTGCATCCACAATTTCAATACACTTAAAGAGTTGGGCATTCCTCATCATGACTAAGCACAATTATTTACAAGTAAACAATATAGTGAATGAACTATGGATACACTCATACTCATTCTTGGTAGATGGAAGAGAAAATTGCAAAAACAAGACATCAGACAATTGACAAATACCATATACATATATGGATTACATTATATGCGAGGATTAAGTTAAATGCCTCGAGTAATTGCTAAGTAACCATCTTACTAGACAATTAAATGCAGGTCAATTAAACAAATGTACTAGGCATAATTAAGATCATAGCACCCAAGCCACCATAAAGAAGAAAAACAAAGAACATTTCACCTTATTTACAGCAATGTGGCTCAATATGTCAAAAACACATATAGAACTAATAATGAACAAAAAAACACAAAGCCCCATCAAGAATAAGAATTCACCTCAAGGTTATCTAAAACACAACTCAATATATCAAAAACACATAGAACAAATAATGAACCAAAAAATCCAAAGCACCATCAAGAATAAGAATTCACCTCAGGTTTTCTAAGTAGACACAATTCAATATATCCAAAAATGAAACACTTAATGATAAAAGCACAGAAGCCCCAACAGACAAGAATCAAATATCAATTCATGTTATATTGAAGCACACTGTCAAAATAATCCAATTCAATATATAAAATAATCCAATTCAATATATAAAAAACAAAGGAACTCCAAAACCCACAAATAATTAATGAATATTGCCACATAGACATCACGTACACAATAAGATACACAATTGAATTTATTACCAACAGTAATTAGTGAATGCCAAACCCAAGAAAACATAATCTTGAGTACAAAAGACTCAATACAAAGTATCAGGAGGAATAATCATTATGCTCCATTCAAACAAAAAATAATACTTGAAAGAAGCTAAATTAAAAATAAAAAGAACCATTCGAAACACAGGAAAAGATAGTTCAGTAAGAAGCTGAATTGGAAATTAAAAAGAACCATTCAAAACACTGAAAAAATAATACTTGAAGGAAACTAAATTAAAAAGAACCAAAAAATAATAATTGAAAGAAGCTAAATTAATAATAAAAAAGAACCATTCAAAACACTGAAAAAATTAGTTCAGTAAGAAGCTAAATTAAAAATTAAAAAGAACCATTCAAAACACTTAAAACGCTGCACATCATTTTAAAAACTAAAAAAGAACAAACGAGCTCCAAAACCCACAAATAAGTACTAAGAATAAACAGAACCCTACCTATTAATAAATACTTCAACAGAGACAAAACCATACACAACATTATATACAATTGAATTTACCAACAGTATTTAGTGGAAGATAAACCCAAAAAAATAAACAGAATTCTTGAATTGAAAAGAATGCTTTCGTCCACCAAGCCAACTCATAACCCATCAACCGGTTATTTGCAGAGATCTACAGATCTTTGTATAAAATTCAACAACCCAGAATATATAACTTTCTTTTTCATGAAGAAAATACATCTACGAATCTTTTTACAAAAATTAAACAACCCAGGTTATCACCATCAAGCAATGAATAAAAGAGGGAGGTAAAGGATGGGGGCTTTGATGGATTTACCTCAAGTTCTTCGGAGAAAAATGTTGGCTTGAGATCCTAGACAGAGAGGGAACGGTATCAGCAACCCCTTACCGTTGTCATCGGTCGCCGGTGCAATACTCCAAGATAGTATTCAAAAAAATTTTACTACTATGAAGCCGAACTATTTCGGCTCCATGAATGCACGAGCCAGTTTGTCTGGCTCACTGCTGCCCATCTTGTGATGGGGCTTAGTGAATAATTTGGAGCCTTGAGGCTCCTTTTATAGAAGCCTCAAGGCTCCCATGCCACTTTTCCCACCGATGTGGGAAAAGTGGCAAAACTAACCGGCTCCCCTTTTTGTTTTTGTTTTATTTTTTTCCCCTTTTTTTTAAAAAAAAATATTTCTTTTAAATAATAATAATAATAACAATTATTATAATTATTACGAAATATATTTATACTCTTTATTAAGTCATTTTACATATTAATCGCTAACTTAAAACAAATAATCTTACCAATCGTTGTCTCGCTGATACCGCTGATCAAACTCGCTAATATAAACCGCTATTTGTTAGTCGTTGATTGCCAAACAAGGTTAGAGAGAGATCTAAGTATAGTGGTGGAAAGAGTATGACGCCTAAATAGTCAACTTATCGAGAGATCTAAGTATAGTGGTGGAAAGAGTATAACGCCTAAATAGTCAACTTATCGCGGTCGTCGACTTAACAGATTAAATTTAATCATCAAGATAACCAAAAATGTTGAACAAATTTATCCATACACACTATAGTCTAATCTTTCCCAACAACTCAATCTTCTTGATCTCCATGAGTTGGTACTTGCAAGCCAATCTTTCACTTCAAGCTTCAACAAATCATCATCGAGCCTCAACAAATAAACCACATCCACTCACACATTTTATATGCTGTTCGTATAGCAATAGTATGTAAGAAAATAGAAAATCAATTAATATAAGAATTAGCCTTCGGAATGCAGCAAGCTCTTCTTTCCCATCCACTTCCGAATTTCCCTTCAAATTAACATATAGAGTAAGCTAATCAAAAGAATATTTAGAATTGGAATGCAGTAGCTTCTCCATTGAAATTATCGCCCACGCTCCTTTATATAATAATCAACTTTAGATGCAACCACCCTTGTTTCTAGCTGCAATATTTCCTTAGAATAATGAGAATTACTCATTTCAAAATTTTGCCTGAAAACTAATCTTTATAACAAATTCTGTTAGCAATCCTCGTATGTTATCCTCTGAAGCAGATACAGACGGTAGTACAGAGTCTAAAAAATAGCATAACAAGACAGACTAAGTTTTAATGACAAATAATATGCCAATAAATGTATATTATCATATGTATCATTTTTACACTTACAATTTCCCCTTTTAGCAATTATTTGTCAAAAACAAAACACATACATTCTTAAGGCTATTAAATAAAATCATTAGAATTAATTTTATTTATTAAAACAAAAGCCTTAAGGACATGTTGTGTGGATAAGCAAAATATCATATAATATAATAAAGATAGTTAGAGATTGAGAAATGAAATCTGCCAAGAAAATCATGATTCAAACATACCATGTCCAATCATTCACCATATTAATCAATACCAAGTCATGTGTTACACTATTTATTTTCTGATCTCACCATAGAATTTGTCAATCAATTAAGTAATTAACTAGGTTTAACCAGAGGCCAAACACCTTGTGGTCTAGTGGCATCCGGTGTCCCAATTCACACTCCCACATGGATGATGGGAGTGGGTTTGAGCCTCAGTAGAGGCAACTGTTGATTCTTATGTTAAAATGTAACTACAGTGTATATAAACTGAAAGTGAATGGCGCGGAATCATCCATCTATTTTCATTAATCAAAACTACGTCATTTTGAAGTGCGGTCCACAATATAATTTGCGCTAAATCGCATTGGAGATGATAATTATGTGTAATGGACTCAATCAAAAGGATATTGATAAAATTAAATTCGTGATCTTGTTGTATAAAAATCATACTTCACCTACTCAACTACTATTTCAATACCATGATTATATTTGTGACAAAAAAAGGTGGAATCGCTCACCCTAAACAGCCCACATCCCAACCTGACAGTTTGTAAAGGGAACTCAACTGATCAATAGATACTAGACTTTTGCTCACTGCATGCGCACAAGGAGCCCCTCATTTTCAGAGGTTACTCTCACATTATTGTTAGTGCATGAGACTTGATTCTTGATCTTCTGTGATATATTTCACATCTGTAACTTGTTGAGCTACCCATACGAATTATACTATAGTGAGATCAACCACCTTAAATGCTCTCACACTCGACCTGACAGTTTGTGAAGGAGTAAATTAATCATGATTATACTAATTTGAAGGTGTGGATGTTTGTTAAATAGGGATGGGAATTGTAAGGCGAAGAGTGAGGATATGGATGGAGAATCTAATGATGGGATTATTACCCATTTTGAGAATTTGGCACTTGGTCTGCACGGCTTAGACTTCCCACCGGAGGGTGCCCACCCACGCCTTGAAGCAGATTATTTTAGTGTAATGATGGCGTACTATGTGTAGTAATTTCATTTTTCCTTTTGCACCTAATACATAAATTATATGGAACTTATGTTTTATTATTGTTGCTCACTTTAAATCCTAAGAGCATTCATATCAATGCATATTTCAAGGATATTGGAACAGTAGCATCTTATGTGGAGGGAAAAGAAATTAGAGAGAGAAGGAGTGGGGTTCATCTGCAATTACCGGATATTGGAACAGTAATACAAGCAATGGGCCAATCATCTTCCTTCTTTTACTGACTGCGTCAGTTTATGCCCTTTTTGTTTTCTTTTTTTCTTTTTTTTTCTCTTTTTCTATTTTTTATTTCTTTCTCCTCCCATATTCTCTTTCCTAATCACACTTACAAAAACTCCTCAAGTACCGTGAAAAAACTCCATTGATAAGGATGCTTTAAGAGCAATCATACTGGTGACTTTTTTGAGTTTTTTTGTAACAAAAAATTTGATGTGGGCTTTTTACTAATGGAAATGGTGACTTTTTTGGAATTTTTATTTCTGCAAAATTAATTTCTTTTTGGATTCCATTTTTTTGGATTCCATTAATTGAGAAGAAATGGGAAAAAGCAACTTGCAGATGTGCGTTGGGCGCACCTGCTGCGCCTAGTTGGCGTATATGCTGCACATGTAAACTAGGTGCGTAAATAACAATTTCTTTTTTACTTTTTGTTGTCAGCTTTTTTTTTTCCCCCCTTTATTTCCCTCTTTTCTCTCCCTTATTTTTCTTGCATGTACTCACGGGTGCAAAAATGGGCCGCCTAGGCGCTAGGCGCCCCTAGGCCGAGGCGAATTGCTCTCTAGACGCCCGCCTAGGTGGCAAGTGAATTGTTCTCTAGGCGGCCGACTAGGCCGAATTTGGCCGAGTTAACTCGGGCGAGTCGGCCTTATTAATTTTTTCATTATATTTTTATATATTTAAAATTGCATTTTTATATAAATATGAGAAACTATATATATATATCCACACACATTCACTAGTTTTTTCTTTTATAGGTCACCGTCTAGACGCTAGACGCTAGTCTACCGCTCTACTAACGCCTGGTGCCTACTCTAACCATGTATGTACTTCAGAAAAATCAACCCAAAAGTCGAACAAATGAAGTTGCTCTAATAATAATATTGTACATAATATTTGATGTGCCCAGCGGTCATGGGTCTATTGCGTCTAAGTATGTTTGGGGACCCAAGGAATAAATAGTAAAATAAGGTGAAGGGGTGGAATTGGACTTTAATGAAAGGAGAAAGGTAGGTCCACAAAGCTGAGACTTTGGGCTGAACGAATTCCAAACCCACTTGCTACTTTGGGCTTTGTAACCTGAGCCCAATAGACAATATGACACTTTTTCTTTAGGAACATTATTGGGTGGACCATGATTTACACAACTGTGTAAATCATAAATAAAAAATACATAAGTTGTGTACATAGAATATATTATTTAAAATAAAAAATACATAAGTTGTGTACATAGAATATATTATTTAAATACTAAAAGTATGGAGTAAGGGCTTGGGTTAGGATAGCATATTATTTGCATGATTGGCTTGTGTGATATGGAGTGAACCGTGTGAGAGATGTGAGATTTTGGACTTTAGAGCATCCTTATCAATGGGGTTTTTTCGCGGTTATTGAGAAGTTCTTGTAAGTGTGATTAGGAAAGAGAAAATGGGTGGGAAAAAAAAATTTAATTTATAAAAAAAATAAAATAAAATAATGCACATTGTCAGGCGCGCCTGGGCGCATAAAGTGACAGCCACGCATGGCTGTCACAAGTTGTATTGAAAGCAGTGGGGCCCAAATTCTCTGCAATATTTCTTCATTTGCAGAACATACTAAATCCTTCTCTCTCCCTCACCTCTCCCTTCCATGTTGGATTCAATCTGACATGATCCACACCAATAACTATTGGTGTGGATGCTTTTAGAGCATCACTACTAGAAGTTTTTTGGGGTTTATGTTAGATGAATTGCCACATGAATGATAGAGAAAATAAGAGAGAGAAGGGTGGGGTTGGGAAGTGGCTTTTATGGTCCCGAGAAAAAAAAAATTAAATGAAGTAGACAACTGCTGTGCGCATTTTGCGCCCAGCGGGCCCGTTAGGAGCGCCTAAGGCCGCCTGACAGGTTTTTTTTTTTTTTTTTTTTTGTTAAATCAGATTTTTTTTCCCTCTCATTTTCTCTGTCCTAATCACACCTACAAAAACTTCTCAAAAATGGTAAAAGCCTCCATTGATAAGGATGCTCTTGGGGTTTTTGGAATATGAGAGGAATGAGACGCCTTGGTGCCATAGTGCTAGCATAGGGTGGCATGAGTGAATGGTTAAGGGCAGTAAGGTCTTGGATCGAAGCTATGATCATGATGGTTTGTTTGAGCTGTTGTTCTGTTATGGTCATTTGGCCACTTTGTTGCATTATGGCCGGTTGGCCACTTTGTATTATAGAGCTATGCTCCCTGTTGTGATATGGTCATGTGGTCACGATGATATATATTGTAGAGCTTAGGCTCATTCAGATGGTGGTCACTTTAGGGCCACTTTGTAGAACTTTATTTGGGAAGTAATGAAGAGATTTGTTCTTGAAAAAAAAAAAGAAATTAAAAAAAAATATTGAAAGTATATTATTTTATATACATTAATATTTAAGTATTTTATATTTATTCCAGCATCTAGTTGTGTTTTCATTCCCAAGTTGCGTCTATTTTAAGTTTAATGGGCTAAACTTTGCCGAATGATATGAACAAATTAAATCCAATTTTACCTTACTATTTTGAATCTTGATCTAACATTCTTGACTGACAAGTCCGCTGCTATTGATGATACTAGCAGTACGTGCTGATGATGTAACTTTCCATCAAGCAAGCAAAAGATCAAATAGACTCAGCTTAATGCTTATGCGAATGACACGTGAAAACAACATTAAATCTACAATTCTCAAATTTGATAATGCATGCTAAGAATTTGTTGAAACATGCTATATGTGGAGGAAAATCACATTCTAAATGTGCTGATAATATGGATTGAAAAGGACATTGTGAAGGGATTGATGTATATAATGAGGATCCCAAGTCACATCAATTCTTGAGTGCATGGGAGAAAATTCCGAACAAAATGAAGTGATGAGAATGATTAGACGATTTGAGTTTGAGTGGAAACCTTGTCCCCAGCAGTTAGTCAATCATTTTAGGAAACCTTGTCCCCAGCACTCTCTCACTTAAAATTTTAATGTTGATAGTTTTTTAGGACCCACAGAATAAAGATAACATATCATCTCTTGCTACATAGAGAGTAAAAGTGTTGGAGTAGAAAATGAGAGGTCATGTAGTATAACTCATCGTTTTAATTATGGCAAAAACTTGACCGTCTCACGAACCATTTTCCATGAGAAGTCGGGTCAATATGAAAATGTAACACTTATATTGAAAAATATAATACTAAACAAGAATAAAATATAATGTTGATTACTTATATGCGAAAGTATAATACTTTTTAAGAAAAATGTGATGCTTTTACATTTTGATTTAATACTAAGCAAGAATAAAATGTTGATTACTTGCGAAAGTATAATACATTTTAAGAAAAATGTAATGCTTTTAAATTTTGATTTAAGAGTATTACATTTTCCTGAAAAGTATTATAATTTCATTCTCTTATAAGTAACAAACACTTGATAACATTACTTCAGGGAAAGTGTAATACTTTTACTGTTTTACATGAAAGTATAAAATATTACATTTTTACTCAAAAGTATTATATTTCCCCTTATAAGTAACAAACACTTTAATTTATTCCTAATTATTATATTTTCAGTATAAATATTACATTTTCATATTTAACTGACTGACCTGACTTATCTCCCGGATCCACAAATGTGACCCTTTTATTATTAAATAATTACACTAACTGATATGTTGGTTGTATCTTGGATTTGAGGTGCCTAAGATAGAGAGAATAGATTATGAGGATTAAAAGATAAGGCACATCGGTAGGATGTGGGTGGCAAAAAATAGTGGCAATAATCAACTTAGGAGCTTATTATAGGCTAAGAACACTGCTGATAGAGTTCACAATATGTACAGTTCATGATCGTACAGTAAGGTGAGCAATATATAATTATCATTACTCCCTTTGTCTCATTTGTGTAATAGTCTGGCTGCAGATGATATTGGAGATGAAAATCCTATTCGACAGGCTTAACTGAAATTTTTTTGATAAGAATCAAACTCATTATCTTCTTATATAAAAATCATATTTCCCTCATTTAATCATCATTTTCAAGGTTATGATTATGCTAATTTGAGGATATTGATGTGTTTGTTAATATGACACATGGTTTCTACGTTTTACCACGCTAACAGTTTGAGTGTTAGACTCATGTTCCTTTTCACTAGAAATCATCTCAGTCAAGAACCTTACAAAAGTCGAAAATCACAAGGTAGAACAAGATTTCATGTTCACCTTTGAAATTGAATTTCTCTGATTTTCCAACTAATCCATTTGGTACTATCATTTGTATAAATTTAAGACTAAAAATGTTTAAAAAAGAAAGAGTAGAAATGAATTGTCACATATAAATCTAAAATTAAATATGAAATTAACTGAATATGTATATAATGTTATGGTGGTGGGAGACCATTACCAAAAAGATTTTTTTTTTTTTTAATCTTAAGTACGTGGTGTGGCATAGCTGCCTTTGTTTTGTTTTTTTTTTTTTTCTTTTGCCTCCCAGATTACCACTATAAAATAATAATAATAATAATAATAATAATAATAATAATAATAATAAATAAATAAATAAATAAATAAATAAATAAACATAGGCTGTAAAGCCCAAGCTCATCTAGCTTATCTTTCCTGGGTTTTGAAAACAAATCCATCATCTTCATCCAATCATCCCTATAGATGGAAGAGAGACGCGGAATGGAAAGGAAGAAAAGTATAGAATGAGGAAAAGAAAAAAAATATTAAAAAAATAAAAGAGTCATTTTCATTTTTGGTCCTACTATTATTGGGGCATTGCCAATTTTAATCCACTTCATTAATTTTTGCCACATTGCGGCCAGTCTTATTTATTCCTTGCCACTTTTAGTCCACTGTTAAAATTTTTGTCAAATGGCCGTCCAAAACAGGGGTATTTTTTATCTTTTCATGCTTTGGTCATCTCATTGACCCTTTGCAGTGGTTTTCCTTACACATTTTTATCCAATGACGAGGTCCGGCGAAAGCCATGTAAGCCACATTACAAAGCCATGGCTTTTGTCGGACCTCTTCATTGGATAAAATGTGTAAGGAAACCCACTACAAGGGGTAAAGGAGATGATCAAAGAATGAAAAGACCAAAATATCCCTATTTTGGACGGTTATTTGACGAAAATTTTAACGGTGGACTAAAAGTGGCAATGGCTAAATAAGACTGGCCACAATGTGTAAAAAAATTAATGAAGTGGACTAAAATTGGCAATGCCCCAATAACAGTAGGACCAAAAATGGAAATAACTCAAAATAAAAAATAAAAACAAAAAACAAAACAAAAAAGAAAGAAGTTGGTTTGTGGGGTGGGTGAGATAAAGAAAAAAAGAAGAGAAACAAAAACATAGATGAGGAATTGTCGGGAAAAAAAAAACTTTCTATCTCTCATGGTTATCTTAATATATAACCTAATCATTATCCTCCTCTGCCTTATATCTTCTTCCTCTCCCGGCCCTTTGGATGCCCAAAAAGAAAAGTAAAATCTTAAGAAGGTGTATTCAATCATGAATTTTATAGATTTTTAAAAATTTTAAAAAAGATAGATTTTAATAAACATTTATTAATTTTTATAGAGTCGTTCAAAATTTATGTAAAAAACATTCTTAAAATTTTATCAACTTTTTTATTTTAAATCTATAAAATTCATTGAAATTCTAAATTGAATAAATCCTTAAAAACTTTCAATGATTTCGATTCTCATCATTTATATTTTTCTTACAAAACATGTTATAATATATCATAAAGTTCTTCTTATTATATAGTTCTTCACCACATTAACATTCTCAACATTTTTTTCCATACTATGGTGAGACTATTAATAAGCATCAAGAAAAAATAAAAACTATTTCATAAGAAATTCATAAAAATATTGATGAACACTAAAATTTATAGTAATAGAATTGTTCAAATAAATATTATATATATATATATATATATATATATATATATATATATATATATATTATACTTGATATACTGCTAAGCATTAAGCAAAGAGATATTATTTGCAATAACAATTTGAGATTACAAATAGTAACAATGTTCTATTGTTTGTACTTTGTAGTACCAAATTGCTGTTTCGAACGACTTTATAAAAGTCAATAAAAGTTTATTAAAATTTATCATTTTAGAAGTTTTTTAAAGTCTACAAAAGTTATTATTGAACAAACCCCCTTAAGTTGGGGAAAAAAGTTCTTAGGTAAAGTTTAGAACTTAGGGATAAAAAATTTGTAGAAAAAATTAAAAAATCAAAATATACAAGCAATAATGAAGTAAAAATAATATGATTTCAAATTTTTTGAGGAAGATGGTAAAGTTTAGGAGAGAGGAAAAAATTGGTAGGGTTTAGGTATGATCCCTTAACTATTGATTTTGTACCAATTTTGGTCCTTCTATTAAATCTATGTTAAATAGGTGTGAAAATTGAGGGCAGAAATGTAAAACCAAATATTTGAGCATTTTATATATTACTGCAATGTATATATACTCCGTAATATTTTTTAAATTTTTTATTTGTAAATTCTCTAACTGGATGTGGAGTGTTATTGTATATTTTATTGTTGTATTAAGTGTTTTTTTTTTTTTTTGCTTTATTTGATAGCAAAAATGGTTCAAAAGAACACCAATATGTTTTTTTTTATTTTGCTTTATTCTGTGTTAATTTTTTACTGTTCTAATTTGTTATTTTTCTAGTTGAAAATTTGGTAATCAAAGTGATGGATGAGTTTAGTCCCAAAAAAAATTATTACGGAGTATATATTACATTGCAGTAATATATAAAAGGCTCAAATATTTAGTTTTACATTTTTGCCCTCAATTTTAACACCTATTTAACATAGATTTAACAGAATGACCAAAATTGGTACAAAATCAATAGTTAAGGGACCAACTTTGGTCAAATTAAAAGTTGAGGACAAAAATTGGTAAAAGTCAATAGTCGAATGACCATTTCTGGAATTAACTCAATTTTATATTCATAGATTATGTGTATTCTAATATATAATTATGTACATTATTGATTTTCAATACCATACATAGAATCCGTGTAAAGAATACACAGAATGTCAAAACAGAATGCATAGAAAATTGTCACGCACGTGCACATAACTGATCTTAGTGTTTACACTGATCCAATGGTTAACACACATAATCCATAACCTTAATACACATAACTCATAACCATAATGTACATAAATGATAACACCAAATACACAAACACATCAAAATCTACGCTTAACTCATCTTACACTACTCAATTGATTAATATACATAATTAAGATGGATGTACAGAATTCGTGGCCAAAATACACATAATGTCAAAACAGAATGCACAGAATATTATCACAACATATACAGAACCCATTTTATAAATTAACAGCTGAATGGGAAACGAGATTTCTAAAAAAAAAAAAAGTCGTCAATTAAAAAGATCCAAATTAAAACAACGTCGTTTTGGATTGGGATACACAATGGATTGCACCCTGGTCCACGATATAAATTGCCTCTGACCATATTGACTTTTTCATACAATAAGAGTTGAACTCTCGACCTCTCTTAAAAATAAGAGTGTACGGTTACTCACGTCAATTAAGTTTGTTTTGGTCTCCTATTGTTAAAACTTTCAAATGACGTCATTCACGAACTTAAGTTGTTACACCATACAATTATAGTCAATTTCTATGTACGCATCAACTCCATTCCAACACCTCATTCATGTGCGTAATCTCTCTCTCCTATCTCATTTCACGTTTAAACTCATACTTGTTTGGTGTAAATTTTAATTACCTTCCACCATCTTTATTTCCGGCCTCTAGACGAGACCTAACCAAAATTTAGGTAGGTGCGTGCTAATTAATAATAAAATATCCCACGAGAACATATTTAAGATTATTGTCTCAAATACTGCGCATTAAACTAGTGAGTATTATTTATTGGACCAGTGAATTAAGCCTGTACTAGGACATATTTAAAATTCTCTTTTGCACTTCAGATGTATCATCAATCTTGATAGAGAAATGAGTTGAATGATCCATCATTAGGGAAACAACATAGTATATTTTCCAATTTGTAATAATAGACCACTTGTCTCCAAGACATTCGTCTAATAGATGAGAAGCTTTAGTTAAGACATGTTTCCAACGGCAGGGTGGTAATTCAATTTTTGCCATGAACGTTGGGGGCTTGGGTTTAGATTGGTAATGGTTCTCAAAGAAAACTTGGGTTTATTAAAAAAAAAATCACACTTGTGTAAGAGTGTCTAACAAATCTTAATCCATGAGACAGATCGAATCTAGAAGAGTTGTTTGTTACTTAGGATAGAAATCATAATATTTATTACAGAAAATTTAATGTCAATTTGAAATAAATAAATTATTACTTATTATATATATATATATATATATATATAGGAGTGGAATAGGCCAGGCCCCTTATAGGGGCCTATGTCCGGGCCTAATTAAAGCTTAGTTAGGCCTAGCTCGTTTAGTAGAAAGGTCAGGTTTGAGCCAATTTTAAAAAGCTATTAAACTAAACAGGCCAGACCAATATATACCAGGCTCGGCCTTTAGGCCTACAGGCCCTGGCCTATATATATATATATATATATATATATATATATATATATATATATATATACAATACAATCCCAAGTATATATAATTACAAAACTCTAACCCTCCACCTCCAAAGTCCCATTCTATATTATAATTCAACTATAAACATTGTTGTTAATCCTGCTATATGTATTCTTATTGTTTAATTTTTTTTATTAATTGTTCTTATTGTCATAATATTTAATGAAATATCGCAACTTAATTATGTGAGTTGATTGTATATTACTTATGATATTATATAGGATAACAAATAATAATACAATTGAACTTAGGTATTTTTTTGTAATTTTTTTGCAGGTATACTTTAAAAGGCTTAAAAATGGAGGTCTTAAATAGGCTCAAAGCCTATTTATGATCTATTTTGAACCCTTTTTAAAAGCTTATATGTTAAATAAGCTTTTAAAAAGACTTCAGGTCAGGCTAGGCCAACTGTAGGCTCAGGCTTGAGCCTAAAAAAAAGTCTACATACAGGCTCAGGCTCAGGTTTTAGATTTTCATAGCAGGCCCAAGCCTAAATTTCTAAAGCTCGGCTCGACCTAACCTATTTCCACCCCTATATATATGTGTGTGTGTGTGTGTGTGTGTGTGTTGTAATATTTATATGTACATTTAAGATAAAATGATTGCTACTAATGATAAATATTGTAATACTTATAATTGAAATTATAATACTTATTACAAAGTGTAATTCTAATGTAAATATTGTAATACTTAAATGTGAAATGTTACTTGTGATATAAATTATAATACTTAATGTAGAAAATTTAATACCAATTTGAATTAAAAATAAATTCTTATTTATGATAGATCTTCTGAAATTGTAATACTATTTAGGGTAATATTGGTTGTTACTAATAATAAATATTGTAATTTATAATTTATTATTGAAATTGTGATATTTACTATCCAATTAATTACAACGTGACCCATCTCCCATTTTACGATTTTTTATCCATAAAATAAAATAATTGACAAACGTTATTCATTAATTAGTATGTGGTCCATATTAACAGCTGTGCTTTCGTTGGAAAAAAAATATTCTAAATTACTTGTTAACAAAGTGATTTAAACCACAAGTAGGTCTTGGGTGCGATCCATGTGTTTATATAAATATACATTTATTTATTTCCACTTCCAAATAATGCATTAATTTAATATATACAGTTTTTCTTGCCCAAAAAGTTATCAGGCGGCTTGCTTTCAACTTTCAAGCCTCTTTTATGCTTTCCACTAAACAAAGCTATGATTTTAAACATTTTTATTGTGTTATTTTGTCTAAAAATATTAATTAAAGAAATAATATTGAAAAATATTATGGGCAATCAAAGGTTATCTTAACCAGCGTGGGTGGGTGGCTTCAAAACATCTTTGGCGCGCTCTACAATGAAAGACAAATTAGCTAGGACTTACTAACATAGTTACCTTATCAATTAATTTTAATTTATTTGAGTATTATTACCTGTTTGACTTGATTAAACAACCAATATGAATGTATTGCTCCAAAATGTTAAAATTCAAAAAGCTACTCAAAACAGTTTTTCGATAAGTTTTTTGAGAAAGTAATTTTGCATGTAATCAGTTATCAGCTATCAACTAACAACTAATTTATCAAACATGCATCTTTCTACAATCAGCTAATGTTATCTACTTGTCAAACTCACTAACTCAATTAGCTCACAGCTGTCAGCTAACAACTATTTACCAAACACCTCAAAAATAAATAAATAAAGAGTTAATTCCATTTTTGATCTTATATTTATATGTGGCAATCCACTTTTAGTCCTTTTTTTATTAGAACATCCATTTTTAGTCATAGTATTATTGTGACATGATCATTTTTGGTCCTTTAGCAACAAATAAGTTTAAATATCGTTAAATACAATGACATTTCAGCCTTCAATCATGAATGTTTTCAAAAAAAATAAACATAAAAATATAGCGATTCAACATACTTTGTATAGAAAATATTGAAATGTCTTTGTATTTAACGATATTTCAACGATTTTGTTGTTGGAGGACTAAAATTGGTCATGCCACAATAATACTAGGACCAAATGAGGATGTTCTAATAAAAAAGGATTAAAAGTGGATTGTCACATATAAATCTAGGACCAAAAATGAAATTAACTCATAAATAAATGCCAAGACCTTATGGTCTAGTGGTACCAAGTTGTACTATGGGAGGTTGTGGGTTCGAGCCTCAGTGGATGAGATATTGACTCTTCGTGCTTCAGTAGGTTGAGAAAGTAGTAGTTATGAGCATATACTACATTGTAACAGATTCAGTAGCACTCAAAAAATAAATAAAAATGTATATGAATCATTAAAAAAAAAAAACAGTTTTTTTTTTAAGACGTCCCCTTGTAAACATCTTTAGTGCTGCTGGCCTGCTGCGCTGTATACTTTCACCTTAATCCATGGCTCAGACAAGTTCTTATATTCTCTCTATCTATTAATTGGTGTATGTACGGTATATTTATTTATTTATTTATTATTCAATACTTGAACCTATTTTTTTGTTGCTTTTTTTTCTTTAATATATTTTTATCATTTTTAAAATTTAAATTTTGTATTTAATAGAATTTTAACGTAATTTTAGTTTGAACTTTAACCGATTAATGAGCGCCATACTCCATGCATACATTTTATTTTCTAAAACATATATATTACATTAATAAATAACCATAAATTTAACTTTTGGATATGATAACCTAAATTGGATTAATTAATTAATGAATAATACTATATACCTCTAATTTATTTTCCCTAAACATTTTTTTCCTCCTGTCTTGATATTATTTGATTGATTTAATTTTTTTTTATTTAGTGATCGAGCATCCAATGATTAAGAGCTCCAAGAGGAGAGAAATATAGGAAAGATAAGAAGCATTAAGCACTTCATTGGAGATTGAAGATTCAGTACGCAGTTGTAGAGAGTGAAAATACAAAAACACGCTGTTGATTATCATTTCTTTTTTTTTTTTTTGAAATAAATTATCATTTCTTTTTAATCGTTCTATTATAAAACTTCTCCGATCCCATCCACTGATCCACATGATACATAATTAAAAGAATTCAAATTATAGCAACCAAAGTTAGTCAACCCCATCCGTTGGGCATAAAAAAAAATATGGAGTGACATTTTCGTAATTATAGTCAATTTTACTATGCAAACTTGAATACTAAAATTTATAATTCTCAAACCTTTTCAGGTTTGCACATTTAGGGGGTGTATTCAATCGTAATTTTTATAGACTTTTAAAGAGTTTATCAACTTTACAAGTTTGGCAGTATTCAATTTAGACTTTTAACGACTCTTTAAAAGTCTACCGGTATTGGATTCAAACTTCTCAAAACTCTTTAAAAGTATGCTGGTATTCGATTAAGACTTTTATAGAGTATTTAAAAGTCTACTGGTATTTAAAAAGTTATTAACTTTCGTATACTCTGTCAGAATAGGATTTCGATAAACTTTTTCTTCATTAATATAAATAGATGAAATCCAACCCTGCAATCCCAAACTTTTCAAGTTCTCTACAAACCTTTTTTTTCCTCTATTTAAACTAGACAAAATTTTCATCAATTGTACAATACGTTCCAAACTTTGCTACGAAAAATTATTTGTTAATATTGACAGTGTTTCTTTTTTATGCGAGGGATTGCTACGAACAGCAAAAAAAAAAAAAAAAAAAAATTAATGTTCGCAGCGCTACGAACAGCAGCAGATTGCTGCTATGCTGTTTACAGCTAAATTTGCTGCCGCAACCAGCATCAAGCTGCTGGTTGCAAAATTAGTAAAAATTTATATTTTAAAATTCTATTTAATTAATATAATTTTAAATAATTTTATGTTCATTAATTATTAATATATGTATTTATATAAGAAAATAAAAATATATTCAATCAATTCAAAAATATATTAATTAAAATTTTATTTAATTTAAAAATATTTTTGTAGTTGCTGTTGGTTGTATTTTTTTTTTTTACAATGCATTAATTTATTTATGATCTATAGAAATATATTTTTGTAAGAAAATTATAAATAATAGAAGTTTTAAGAAGAAGTTATGAAATGTTTGTAAGGGTGTATTCAATTTAGAGTTTTAATGAATTTTGTAGAATTTTTAATATGAAAAAGTTTTTAAAAGTTTATAAATGTTTGTTGTACGGATATTTATAAACTTTTACAAAGTTGATGAAAGTTTAAAAGATTATAGGAAAGTCTACAAGAACTCTACAAAAGTCAATTAAAATCCATCACTTTAAAAGTCCACTTTAAAAGTCTTTGAAAATCTTTTAAAGTCTTGATTGAATACCCCCCTCCCCCCCCCTCCCCCCTCCTTTAGTATTACAAGATTGCACTTGCAAAAATGTAAAAGTGCATTGCACTTGAGATTTCAATTTTAGAGTTTATGACTGAGTTTTTTGTTTTATTTGGTTTAGTGGTTCACTTTTTACTACTTAAGGTTTAATTTAGCATTTATGGTTTATATAATTATATTTAAAATTTAGCATTTTCGTTGATTTGATAAAATTTACTAGGTTTGCATTTTTTTTAGTACTACTGACTCTATTACATTGTAGTATTTGTTCATACTAGCTTTACATATTTAGTTATTAAAGATTGCATATTTAAGTGTTCAAGTTTGCATAGTGAACTTGATGATAATTACAAAAATACTATCATATTTTTTTTAAGAGTTAATATCTCAAATGGTCCTTCGAGTATTAGGGTTTAACAAGTTGTGGTCCCTCGAGTTTAAAATGACCTACAATGGTTCTCCAAGTTTTAAAAGATAACAACCCCTAGTCATAATTCTTAAAATAACCCGAGTCTAAAATAACCACGAGACATCCTAAAAGGATCATGAGTGGTTATTTTTTAAAACTTGGATGACCATTGGATATCATTTTACACTCGAGGGATCACAGCTGGTAAAACACTAATACTCGAAGGACCATTATAGGTATTAACTCTTTTTTTTTTAATTTGATCCGTTGAATTTTGACAAATGTAAAACTGAGATTCGTTCTTATTTCTATCTTATAGTACTATTTTCGCATGATAGTTAGCCAATGTGTGTATGTGTCAATTATTGCACAAGGCATCATGTTATGATTGTTATCTTACTTTTCGGTTCTTGTTTTTTTTTTTTAATGGAATACTTGACGTGTCATAATCATTCTTAATATAATTAAAAAACTATAACTTGGCATCTAAATTCTAATAATGGATTAGTTAAATAATGTAATTTAGTATTCGTGGCCCCCCATGTTTTACCTCGGACACATTTATTCAAACATCGGACGAATTAATTAATTATTAATTGTTGGTCACTAACACAAGAAAGATTGCTAGCTACTTCAATTATGCATGTACATACGGTATTGTATAAATTAATTTATAGTTTACCAATGTTTATGTGTGACTCCTTGGAGTTTTTTTTTTTTTTTTTTTTTAAAGAAAAAATTATACCAAACACTATATCATAACATCAAAATACCAATTCAACGGGTTTAATAACATATTTAATAGCTATAGCTTAAAAACTTATGATTTCTAATGTTTTATCTAAGAAATTTCGTCGCTAATTAAATTAGATACCTACGAATTTTAGTAATTTATTTACCAATTTGTCCATGAGTAAATTTGATTTCTCTTATCATGAACAAAGGTCTTTATTGTAAGATTTATGATGCACAGATATTCTTTAGGAGTAAGTACATAATTTTGTATTTCGAAAATATTTATTTGATTTACAAGAAAGTCCGTAACCGCATATTATTTAGTACTGACTCTGTTACAATGTAGTATCTGTTCATAACTACTTTCCATTAATATGTTCATAACTACTTTCCATTTAGCCTCGAGCCCACTCCCTTTCATGTGGGAGTGTAAATGAGGTGCCGACCACAAAATCTTTAGCGATTCTCCATATATATAATACACTCAACGTTCAACACGATTTATATTTCGTATTTTGTACAATAAATTCTCGTTTAACATCATTAATTAATTTTTATATGAAATCCATTGACTGAGTTAAATTATGATTGCTCCACGACTGTGGTTAAAGGTTAGCATTTGACATGCATATAGCCATATAGGCTTACGGCTTGTTAAGATAAGATCAATATATCATTATAATTAATTTTGTCCTTTGCCATATATATTCCAATACGGCTCGCTCGCCCGTTAATATTATTCAATTATAATAATATAGATAAATATCAATATCATAATATTTCCCTTTGCCATAATTGATGACTTTAATTAGCTAACACGACATGACTTTATATAATAGATAAGACAGCACAAGGAAATGGATCGGAAAAACACGGGAGTCGGGACAAAAAAGAAATATGGGAACGAAATGTGGAAAAATGTACAAACATATATATATATATATATAGAAAAAATTGCAATTTATGCCCCTCCATAACATGTCAATTATCAATGTCATCCCTGAATTATTAGTGGTGTAAATGTTGCACCTCAATTTTCAAAACGGTACATATATTGCCCCTCTTGTACTGTTCTGGAGGGGCAATATATGTAACGTCTTAAAAATCGATGGGCAATATTTACACTTGGGAAGGACAATATATGTATCGTTTTGAAAATTGAGGGACAACATTTACACTACTAATAGTTCAGGGGTGACATTGATAATTAACATATTATGAAGGGGCATAAATTACAATTTTCCATATATATATATATATATATATATATATNTGTTACTTGTGATATAAATTATAATACTTAATGTAGAAAATTTAATACCAATTTGAATTAAAAATAAATTCTTATTTATGATAGATCTTCTGAAATTGTAATACTATTTAGGGTAATATTGGTTGTTACTAATAATAAATATTGTAATTTATAATTTATTATTGAAATTGTGATATTTACTATCCAATTAATTACAACGTGACCCATCTCCCATTTTACGATTTTTTATCCATAAAATAAAATAATTGACAAACGTTATTCATTAATTAGTATGTGGTCCATATTAACAGCTGTGCTTTCGTTGGAAAAAAAATATTCTAAATTACTTGTTAACAAAGTGATTTAAACCACAAGTAGGTCTTGGGTGCGATCCATGTGTTTATATAAATATACATTTATTTATTTCCACTTCCAAATAATGCATTAATTTAATATATACAGTTTTTCTTGCCCAAAAAGTTATCAGGCGGCTTGCTTTCAACTTTCAAGCCTCTTTTATGCTTTCCACTAAACAAAGCTATGATTTTAAACATTTTTATTGTGTTATTTTGTCTAAAAATATTAATTAAAGAAATAATATTGAAAAATATTATGGGCAATCAAAGGTTATCTTAACCAGCGTGGGTGGGTGGCTTCAAAACATCTTTGGCGCGCTCTACAATGAAAGACAAATTAGCTAGGACTTACTAACATAGTTACCTTATCAATTAATTTTAATTTATTTGAGTATTATTACCTGTTTGACTTGATTAAACAACCAATATGAATGTATTGCTCCAAAATGTTAAAATTCAAAAAGCTACTCAAAACAGTTTTTCGATAAGTTTTTTGAGAAAGTAATTTTGCATGTAATCAGTTATCAGCTATCAACTAACAACTAATTTATCAAACATGCATCTTTCTACAATCAGCTAATGTTATCTACTTGTCAAACTCACTAACTCAATTAGCTCACAGCTGTCAGCTAACAACTATTTACCAAACACCTCAAAAATAAATAAATAAAGAGTTAATTCCATTTTTGATCTTATATTTATATGTGGCAATCCACTTTTAGTCCTTTTTTTATTAGAACATCCATTTTTAGTCATAGTATTATTGTGACATGATCATTTTTGGTCCTTTAGCAACAAATAAGTTTAAATATCGTTAAATACAATGACATTTCAGCCTTCAATCATGAATGTTTTCAAAAAAAATAAACATAAAAATATAGCGATTCAACATACTTTGTATAGAAAATATTGAAATGTCTTTGTATTTAACGATATTTCAACGATTTTGTTGTTGGAGGACTAAAATTGGTCATGCCACAATAATACTAGGACCAAATGAGGATGTTCTAATAAAAAAGGATTAAAAGTGGATTGTCACATATAAATCTAGGACCAAAAATGAAATTAACTCATAAATAAATGCCAAGACCTTATGGTCTAGTGGTACCAAGTTGTACTATGGGAGGTTGTGGGTTCGAGCCTCAGTGGATGAGATATTGACTCTTCGTGCTTCAGTAGGTTGAGAAAGTAGTAGTTATGAGCATATACTACATTGTAACAGATTCAGTAGCACTCAAAAAATAAATAAAAATGTATATGAATCATTAAAAAAAAAAAACAGTTTTTTTTTTAAGACGTCCCCTTGTAAACATCTTTAGTGCTGCTGGCCTGCTGCGCTGTATACTTTCACCTTAATCCATGGCTCAGACAAGTTCTTATATTCTCTCTATCTATTAATTGGTGTATGTACGGTATATTTATTTATTTATTTATTATTCAATACTTGAACCTATTTTTTTGTTGCTTTTTTTTCTTTAATATATTTTTATCATTTTTAAAATTTAAATTTTGTATTTAATAGAATTTTAACGTAATTTTAGTTTGAACTTTAACCGATTAATGAGCGCCATACTCCATGCATACATTTTATTTTCTAAAACATATATATTACATTAATAAATAACCATAAATTTAACTTTTGGATATGATAACCTAAATTGGATTAATTAATTAATGAATAATACTATATACCTCTAATTTATTTTCCCTAAACATTTTTTTCCTCCTGTCTTGATATTATTTGATTGATTTAATTTTTTTTTATTTAGTGATCGAGCATCCAATGATTAAGAGCTCCAAGAGGAGAGAAATATAGGAAAGATAAGAAGCATTAAGCACTTCATTGGAGATTGAAGATTCAGTACGCAGTTGTAGAGAGTGAAAATACAAAAACACGCTGTTGATTATCATTTCTTTTTTTTTTTTTTGAAATAAATTATCATTTCTTTTTAATCGTTCTATTATAAAACTTCTCCGATCCCATCCACTGATCCACATGATACATAATTAAAAGAATTCAAATTATAGCAACCAAAGTTAGTCAACCCCATCCGTTGGGCATAAAAAAAAATATGGAGTGACATTTTCGTAATTATAGTCAATTTTACTATGCAAACTTGAATACTAAAATTTATAATTCTCAAACCTTTTCAGGTTTGCACATTTAGGGGGTGTATTCAATCGTAATTTTTATAGACTTTTAAAGAGTTTATCAACTTTACAAGTTTGGCAGTATTCAATTTAGACTTTTAACGACTCTTTAAAAGTCTACCGGTATTGGATTCAAACTTCTCAAAACTCTTTAAAAGTATGCTGGTATTCGATTAAGACTTTTATAGAGTATTTAAAAGTCTACTGGTATTTAAAAAGTTATTAACTTTCGTATACTCTGTCAGAATAGGATTTCGATAAACTTTTTCTTCATTAATATAAATAGATGAAATCCAACCCTGCAATCCCAAACTTTTCAAGTTCTCTACAAACCTTTTTTTTCCTCTATTTAAACTAGACAAAATTTTCATCAATTGTACAATACGTTCCAAACTTTGCTACGAAAAATTATTTGTTAATATTGACAGTGTTTCTTTTTTATGCGAGGGATTGCTACGAACAGCAAAAAAAAAAAAAAAAAAAAATTAATGTTCGCAGCGCTACGAACAGCAGCAGATTGCTGCTATGCTGTTTACAGCTAAATTTGCTGCCGCAACCAGCATCAAGCTGCTGGTTGCAAAATTAGTAAAAATTTATATTTTAAAATTCTATTTAATTAATATAATTTTAAATAATTTTATGTTCATTAATTATTAATATATGTATTTATATAAGAAAATAAAAATATATTCAATCAATTCAAAAATATATTAATTAAAATTTTATTTAATTTAAAAATATTTTTGTAGTTGCTGTTGGTTGTATTTTTTTTTTTTACAATGCATTAATTTATTTATGATCTATAGAAATATATTTTTGTAAGAAAATTATAAATAATAGAAGTTTTAAGAAGAAGTTATGAAATGTTTGTAAGGGTGTATTCAATTTAGAGTTTTAATGAATTTTGTAGAATTTTTAATATGAAAAAGTTTTTAAAAGTTTATAAATGTTTGTTGTACGGATATTTATAAACTTTTACAAAGTTGATGAAAGTTTAAAAGATTATAGGAAAGTCTACAAGAACTCTACAAAAGTCAATTAAAATCCATCACTTTAAAAGTCCACTTTAAAAGTCTTTGAAAATCTTTTAAAGTCTTGATTGAATACCCCCCTCCCCCCCCCTCCCCCCTCCTTTAGTATTACAAGATTGCACTTGCAAAAATGTAAAAGTGCATTGCACTTGAGATTTCAATTTTAGAGTTTATGACTGAGTTTTTTGTTTTATTTGGTTTAGTGGTTCACTTTTTACTACTTAAGGTTTAATTTAGCATTTATGGTTTATATAATTATATTTAAAATTTAGCATTTTCGTTGATTTGATAAAATTTACTAGGTTTGCATTTTTTTTAGTACTACTGACTCTATTACATTGTAGTATTTGTTCATACTAGCTTTACATATTTAGTTATTAAAGATTGCATATTTAAGTGTTCAAGTTTGCATAGTGAACTTGATGATAATTACAAAAATACTATCATATTTTTTTTAAGAGTTAATATCTCAAATGGTCCTTCGAGTATTAGGGTTTAACAAGTTGTGGTCCCTCGAGTTTAAAATGACCTACAATGGTTCTCCAAGTTTTAAAAGATAACAACCCCTAGTCATAATTCTTAAAATAACCCGAGTCTAAAATAACCACGAGACATCCTAAAAGGATCATGAGTGGTTATTTTTTAAAACTTGGATGACCATTGGATATCATTTTACACTCGAGGGATCACAGCTGGTAAAACACTAATACTCGAAGGACCATTATAGGTATTAACTCTTTTTTTTTTAATTTGATCCGTTGAATTTTGACAAATGTAAAACTGAGATTCGTTCTTATTTCTATCTTATAGTACTATTTTCGCATGATAGTTAGCCAATGTGTGTATGTGTCAATTATTGCACAAGGCATCATGTTATGATTGTTATCTTACTTTTCGGTTCTTGTTTTTTTTTTTTAATGGAATACTTGACGTGTCATAATCATTCTTAATATAATTAAAAAACTATAACTTGGCATCTAAATTCTAATAATGGATTAGTTAAATAATGTAATTTAGTATTCGTGGCCCCCCATGTTTTACCTCGGACACATTTATTCAAACATCGGACGAATTAATTAATTATTAATTGTTGGTCACTAACACAAGAAAGATTGCTAGCTACTTCAATTATGCATGTACATACGGTATTGTATAAATTAATTTATAGTTTACCAATGTTTATGTGTGACTCCTTGGAGTTTTTTTTTTTTTTTTTTTTTAAAGAAAAAATTATACCAAACACTATATCATAACATCAAAATACCAATTCAACGGGTTTAATAACATATTTAATAGCTATAGCTTAAAAACTTATGATTTCTAATGTTTTATCTAAGAAATTTCGTCGCTAATTAAATTAGATACCTACGAATTTTAGTAATTTATTTACCAATTTGTCCATGAGTAAATTTGATTTCTCTTATCATGAACAAAGGTCTTTATTGTAAGATTTATGATGCACAGATATTCTTTAGGAGTAAGTACATAATTTTGTATTTCGAAAATATTTATTTGATTTACAAGAAAGTCCGTAACCGCATATTATTTAGTACTGACTCTGTTACAATGTAGTATCTGTTCATAACTACTTTCCATTAATATGTTCATAACTACTTTCCATTTAGCCTCGAGCCCACTCCCTTTCATGTGGGAGTGTAAATGAGGTGCCGACCACAAAATCTTTAGCGATTCTCCATATATATAATACACTCAACGTTCAACACGATTTATATTTCGTATTTTGTACAATAAATTCTCGTTTAACATCATTAATTAATTTTTATATGAAATCCATTGACTGAGTTAAATTATGATTGCTCCACGACTGTGGTTAAAGGTTAGCATTTGACATGCATATAGCCATATAGGCTTACGGCTTGTTAAGATAAGATCAATATATCATTATAATTAATTTTGTCCTTTGCCATATATATTCCAATACGGCTCGCTCGCCCGTTAATATTATTCAATTATAATAATATAGATAAATATCAATATCATAATATTTCCCTTTGCCATAATTGATGACTTTAATTAGCTAACACGACATGACTTTATATAATAGATAAGACAGCACAAGGAAATGGATCGGAAAAACACGGGAGTCGGGACAAAAAAGAAATATGGGAACGAAATGTGGAAAAATGTACAAACATATATATATATATATATAGAAAAAATTGCAATTTATGCCCCTCCATAACATGTCAATTATCAATGTCATCCCTGAATTATTAGTGGTGTAAATGTTGCACCTCAATTTTCAAAACGGTACATATATTGCCCCTCTTGTACTGTTCTGGAGGGGCAATATATGTAACGTCTTAAAAATCGATGGGCAATATTTACACTTGGGAAGGACAATATATGTATCGTTTTGAAAATTGAGGGACAACATTTACACTACTAATAGTTCAGGGGTGACATTGATAATTAACATATTATGAAGGGGCATAAATTACAATTTTCCATATATATATATATATATATATATATATGAATCCTAATCATATGAGAACTATGTCCCAAGTGAGAACGTGAGGACAAATCCAAACCATTGATCTGCAAAATCTAACGGATGAGAAATCAAGTAAAAAATGAGCGGGGTCATTTTAATTTCATAAATATTATAAACTTTTAAAATAAGCGTGGTCATTTTCATAAATATTACAAAATTTTGTTTATTTCAACCGTTAGATCTACTAGATCAATGGTTTGGATTTGTTCTTACGTTCTCACCTAGGACATGGTTCTCACCTGATTAAGGACTATATATATATATATATATATATATATATATATATATATATATATATATATATATATATATATATATAAAAGGGTGGCCAACGGTGTGCCACCACTATAGTTCTCACATATATAGGATGCTATGGAAAAAATAAGTTGCTTATATATTATTGTGAATAAGAGTGTTGAATGAACTTGGAAAATTTTGTCTGTATTTCTATAATAGAACAAAATAAAATTGTCAACTTCTTGGTTAAAATATTTATTTAGAATACTCATTATTTACAAGTGATTGATCACCTCTCATAGACTCTTAGTAGATTTTTGTTGATGATGAATTGAGTGTTTCTTATCATAAGAGATTTTACCACTTGAATGATTTTTTTTCCTAAGTGCCTCCCTTCCTTTATGATTTTAAAAGAAAAAAAAAGGAAAAAAAAAAAGAAGAAGAGTTTAGTAGCTAGGTCGGTGACAGTATAATTAGGCATGCAGCACCCGACCCAAACCACAAGAAGACACGCAGGCTCAGGAAGTTAAACAGCCATCCGTTACACAAGAAGGACACATTGAAGAGGAGTTATCCAACGGCTCCTTGGAGTCATTACATGCACTTAGTGTAGATATTAAGCGACCGTTACAAGCACAGAACACTCGTTGTTTCACAAGTATAAAAAGAACCATGTTGTAGGAGGAAGTGGGACTTTGTTTCTTACACACAAATGCTACTGTACTAATTACTCATTGTATTCAATTATTGTTATTCAATCTCAATATTATCCGGTAACATATTTACCGTCAGTTGGAATAAAATTATTGAGAGTGAAATGAGATTAAGGAATTAAATGGAATTATTCATGAAAGTAAATAATATGAACAATATAATATGGATTGAAAATGACATTGTGAAGGGATTGATGTATGAAATGGGCATCCCAAGTCTCATCCATTCTTGAGTGTATGGAGAATATTATGAACAAAATGAAGTGATGAGAATAATTAGATCAGACCATTTGAGTTTAAGTGGAAACCTTGTCTCCATTAGTTAGTCAATCATTATATTATTAAATGATTACATTAACTGATGTTGGTTGTATCTTGAATTCGAGGTGCTTAAGATAGAGGGAATAGATTAAGTATGAGGGTTCAAAAATAAGAGATAATTGGAAAACAACAAAACAATGAAGATGTGGATCAATAGTTGTATTTATTGGTGTTGAAGGTTAGAATGTTACAAAACGAGTGTACGTTTTTTTTTGGTGTTTAACGGTCCAGGTTTACCCGCGCTCGCTCCAGGAGGCGCGGGAGTTGACCCAAGAGAAATCGTCACTTGGGTACTCCCAAAATTCTTCTCCACAAAAAGAACTCACTTGTCACTTGAACTACCCTATTGGGTTACAAAACGAGTGTATAAATTCACTATTGTTCCCCATTTTTTCTGAAAAAGGGTAACTATTTATGTATAAGGAAAATGATGATTTTAGTACATTAATTATACTATATTGTAGGCTCAGTCCATAGATTATTATCATACATAAATTTTTTACTTTAATTATGTGTGAAGTGGTAGTTTTAGTCTACCACCAACAAATTATGTTAATATTAATAATGCATTTTAAATTTTCAAATTATTGATGGACAACTTAGTCATTTTTCATTTATATTATTCTATATTAAATAATTAATTAATCGTGGAGTTTGGCATACACTTTTTTTTATCATTGGAGTGTAGTTAAAACTTCAAAATTGTTTTGATTGATTCCAAGTTTACTAAACATTACTGGTTGAAATAAATATTGCGAATTTAAGTACTTTATTGTATTCATGTCAATAAGTTGGAGTGAGTCTTCACTCTATAAACACTTTCAATTCATATGTCATTTCTATTTTATTTATAAAGAAAAATAAAAATAAAAAAGAGAGCATTGGTTCTACCACAATTGTATTTTCATTTTTCCATTTGCAAATTGCAACAAGACATCACCGAAAAGAAAAAAAAAGTATATTTGATTGTTGAGAGAGATAATTGAAAAAATGTTATGAAATAATTTGCTCACATAAAGAAATGCTAATATGAAAACTTGATGTCGAGACTACAACAATGCTGCAATCAATCTTGCAAATTCAGAAAATGAAGAAATTAAAAAAAAGATAGACACGGTTAAAACCTTCATTGATCCTGTATGTAAAATACTTATTGTGCATCCTTTAAATATACTAGAACTCATATAAATTTACAATTTATTTCATTTTCTAGACTAAACTTGCTTGGATTTAAGGCAAAATCAGCATCAATCTTGATAATAAAAACACTTGGATATAGGATGTAGCTACTGTTTAAAAAAGGCTTATGAACAAAGTGAAAAAACTATTTAACTGCATGCATTGGGGTGAAAAGGCAGTAGTGAGTACTCCAAGGTTAGTATAAATTCAACAAGTTCTTTTTTACAAAAAACGCACACACACACATACAAAATCAAGTATTACACGCATTCATACTAATTCCAAAAATATGAACTTCAAAATGAACAGGTGCAAAATGGATGTGAAAATTACATAAATGACGACTTGCTAGTTTTATGAGATTTATAAAGATGTATCTATCTACTTATCTTTAGTTTCAAGGTTAAAATGTCATTTTACTAATTAGAAAATGATTTTATCTTTCTAAATAATTAAGATGATATTTATATGCTTGGTTTCATATTTACATAGTAGTGCAATGTGCAATATATGACGAGTATGTCTTATTTGTAATGTTTTTGTTTTGTACATAGATATGATTATTGAAGAGCATTTAAGCAAAATGGATATTCAAATAACAAGCATTGATTTGTGAATTATAATATGTTCATATCAATTTTCATATTAGTATTTCTTTATGTGAGTAAATTATTTCATAACATTTTTTTTAATTATATCTATCAACGATCTAATATACTTATGCAATAATTGTGGTAGAACCATTGCTCTTTTCTTTTCTTTTTATAAATAAAATAGAAATGATATTTGAATTGAAAGTGTTTATAAAGTAAATACTCACTCCACCTTATTAACACGAAAACAACCAAGTACTTAAATTGGACTCTGTTACAATATAATATCCCCACACTGGGGATCAAACTTAAAACCTTTCATTTGAGAAGTCACAGTTATGCCACTTGGCCACATGACCTTTGGTTTTAACTAGTAATATATAGTAAACTTAGAAACCCAAAAATTTTTAAAGTTTTAACTACACTCCAATGACAAAAAAAAAAAGTCTGTCAAACTCAACGATTAATTAATTATTTAATACAAAATAATATAAATGAAAAATGACTAAGGTGTCCCTCAATAATTTAAAATTTTAAAATGCATTATTAATATTAGGGTCACACTTGTGTGAGACCGTCTCACGGATCCTTATTCGTGAGACGGGTCGGGTCGGGTCGAAGCAACATGCAAATGTCATACTTATTTGCTCAAATATAATACTACTCATGAATACAATTTTTGTTATTTATAAGAGAAAAAGTATTACATTTTTCATAATACGTAATGTTGATAAGTGCCCCTTACTTATAAGGGAAAATATAATACTTTTGAGGAAAAATCTAATACTTTTAAATCGAAATGTAAAAGTATTATATTTTTCCTTAAAAGTATTACATTTACCCTTATAAGTAACAAAAATTTTATTCCTGATTAGTATTACATTTGAACATATAAGTATGACATTTGTGTGTATAAGTATTACATTTGTATCTTGACCCGATCCGACCCGTCCCATCTCACAGTGAGACGATCTCACACAAGTTTTTGCCTTAATATTAACATAATTTGTTGGTGGTGGACTAAAACTATCACTTCGCACATAATTAAACAAAAAAAATGTGTATGATAATAATTCATAGACCGAGTCTACAATATGGATATAATTAATATACTAAAACTGTCATTTTCCCAATAAATAAAGAGTCACACTTGTGTAAGATCGTCTCACGAATCCTTATTCGTGAGACGGATCGGGTCGGATCGAATCAACATGCAAATGCCATACTTATATCCGCAAATGTCATAATTCATTGATTTGTTGTACCTTCAGTACAAAAATAATGTATCTTAAAATAATGTGCCTACAGTACAAAAATAATGTACATTTAGTACAAAAATAATGTATTTTTTATTTTTGGTCCACGCAGCTGTGTAGACCCGCAAATTATATCGTGGACCGTGGCCCACAATGCATTGTGGACCGCGGTTCCAAAACGACGTCGTTTTGATTAATGAAAACAGACGGATGAATTCGCGCCACTCACTTTCTTTTCATATATACTGCACTTTCTTTTCATATATACTGCAGTTACAATTCAACACAACTGCAGTTACTTTTTGATATAACTACAGTTTCATTCGATAATATAAAAACACAAAAGTGAAACTATTATTCAGTATCTGTTCATATACACTACAGTTACATTTCAACACAACTACAGTTACATTTTGATATAACTACAGTTTCATTCGATAATATCAAACACAAATGTGAAACTGTTATTCAGTATTTTTTCATATACACTGCACTTTATTTTCAACACAACTACAGTTACTTTTTGATATAACTACAGTTTCATTCGATAATATCAAAACAAATGTAAGGCAGTATCTTTTGGAATGAACTGTAGTGTCAATTACGGGGCTCCGTCTCCCACTTACTAAAACGACGTCGTTTTAGGACCGCGGTCCACAATGCATTGTGGACCGCGATCCACGATATAAGAACTGGTGTAGACCATGGTCCATGCAATAATGATTGTTCCCCATTATCTCTTATTTTTGAACACTCATACTTAATTAATCTATTCCCTCTATCTTAGGCACATCGAGTCCAAGATATATCCAACCAACATCAATTAGTGTAATCATTTAATAATAGAATGATTGACTAACTAATGGCGACAAGGTTTAATTTCCACTTAAACTCAAATCGTCTGATCTAATCATAAATCATTCTCATCACTTCATTTTGTTCATAATTTTCTCCCAAGCACTCAAGAATGGATGAGACTTGGGATGCCCATTTCATACATCAATTCCTTCACAATGTCATTTTCAATCCATATTATCATATTATCTACTTTCATGAATAATTCCATTTAATTCCTTAATCTCATTTCACTCTCAATAATTTCATTCCAACCTAACTACTAAGTAAAATCATAAAGGAAGGGATGTACTTATGAAAAAAAATTAATTAATCACTCAAGTGGTAAAATCTCTTATGATAAGATCAGAAACACTGAATTCATCATTAGCAAGAATTTATTAAGAGACCGTGAGCCGTGATCAATCACTTGTAAATCTTGAGTATTATATTATATTCTAAATAAATATTTTTAACAAAAAAGTTGGCAATTCTATTTTGTTCTATTGCTAGACATACCGCTTGGACTTACCATCATTTAGTCATAATTCACCTACATTCCTCCACTAGATTAAGCATACAATCACAAGTTTTTTTTTTTTTTTTTTAATCTAGTTAAACTAATTAACAACCACTTAAACACTCCAATATAAAGCAACGCCATCCTTTAATTTAAGTGCTATTTAACCTAACAATTTATTAAATATATTGATAATCGATGGTTTTTTCCCAGGGAAAAGTAGCTATAAATTGAGAAAAAGATTACATAAGTATATGCCTAACATAGAGTCTAAGCTACAAATTGTCTTAATGCCTTGCAATTCAATATGTACATTGGTAACTGCCAAAAATGCTATGTTTTGTGGGGTATTTTGAAGGTATCTTGTGTTATAATTGGAGTCATTTGAGCTTATTCTATTCTTAGAATGACTTATTTTGATTAAAGTTAAGAATAATGACTAATTGTGGTTGCATTTGTACAATATAGAAAAATAATGTCATTTCAAGAGCACTTTGGTAATATTTTGATATTTGATCATATCTAGAGCTAAGAGTGTCCAAAAGAGGTTATTCAAGTAGCATCAAAATGGCAACTCAAATGGCTACAATTTTGCTAGAGACAACAAAGTCTAATTCGGACATCTTCAAGGTCAGAATCATGCCACAAGTTACCTATGATCTCAGGCGTGATACCAACTTCAAAGAAGTGTTTATGTCGTTACCAGGTCCATTACCGCATGGTGAATCTCGTGACTCCAACTTCAGAGTGCTAATTCTGCTTCTCACACCACTCAGCAAGTGGTAACTAGCCTCGTGACAAGGAAAAGCTTCACAGAGCTAGATGATATTATTCACGCAACTGTTACTGTGTGACGGCCTGCGTGATGTGAAGCTGAAATGCGACTATAGATATAGCTTTTGCTCTCGTTTACGGGATGAATCTAGATTTTTACCAATTGTTCATACTTGTGCTTTAGATTTTAGAGAGAGAATTCTCTCTAGGGTTCTTGGAGCAACTTGACACATTGATCTAAGGATTCTAAGGGGATTCCAGCTACAATTGATTGGAGATTTGCTTGGAGAATGAAGATTGCTCTTAAAGCTAAGTTTGTTCATATCATTCAATTGCAATTTACTTTTGTTTTCAATGCCTTCATTGGTTCTTAGCTTCATCTTAGTTATTGGATTGTGACAATGTCTAGCTAATTCTTAGGGAATTAGGATTAGATTTAGTTGTTAGGATCTAGAATGTTTTTATTGCAATTAGGAAGTGACTTAATGTATTGACTTGATTATTGTTAGAGGTGTGGAGTTGCTAAGAGATTGGAACTACATCATAACCTACTCCACTTGTAATTCCCCCCTTGCACCAAGAGGTAGAACTCAGAAGAATATGTGGACTCTAAGTGTTCGATGAAACGTCTCAAGTAGTAGGACGTTGCTACGAGAGTAGGGTTCTATTACTTGATATGCCAAATAGACCACAAGAGTGGCTTTGGCAATGGAAACATCTTCCAAGAATCGCGATCAATGCATTACACTACTTCCTATACCTAGGCCATTCTATTGCATCCAATCAAGGAACACCTAGTCCTAGTCCCCTCCATTCACTTGATTACATTTAATTTGTATGTTACTTTACTTTTCCTTATTGCTTTGATAATGCTCTTTGTTAAAGTCTTTGAGACTTAACTTTTTACTACTCTTACACACTTGTGCTTAGTTGAGCATTGTTCAAAGATTTCAACAAGATCAAACATACATGGAAAATAAGTAATAAGGAGTTAATATTTTTCGTTGTAGAACTCTTTTACGAAAGGTAGATTAGAACAAGTTCGCTCTTCGTTCTAATCACTTGAATAGCAAAGAAATTTTGCATACAAGTCTATTCAAACCCCCCGCCCCCTACCCCCACTCACCCCCTCTACACTTATAACCCTTTCCACCAGAATAAACATACATGCATGCATACATACATACATACATACATACATACATATATATATATATATATATATATATATGTATATATATATATAAAAGAGAGAGAGATGGAGAGAAATTTCCACTTTTGGTTCCACGACTATTTGACCATTTTCACATTTGGTCCCTGACTATTAAAATTTCAAGATTTGGTCCCACGACTCTTAAATCCCTACTACATTCGGTCTTTCTGATCAAATTTCGGCCACATTCCGTCACCGACAACTATTTTAATTTCCAGCAAATGAATTCAGTTAAGTACAATTTTGTAATTTCATTTTTTAAATTTATAAATAAAAAAATTCCCAAAACTATTTCTTCTTCCCCATCATCCCCTCGCAGCCCTCTTCCCTAGTGGCAAAAATGGAGGAAGAACTGGCGAGGAAATGGAGAGAGGTGTCAGTCGTTCGCTGGATGTTCACGCCGGAGCTACTTCGACAGGTCCTGCCCTTGCATGTACGACATGAGAGAGAACTGGTCTTTGCCGTAGTCCACCTCATACTACCTTTGTCGTCAATGAGAGAGAAGAGTGACGAGGGACGAGAGAGGTTCACTAGTCACGATCAAGCCTGCCGCTGTCAAACTTCATTGTAGTTGTTTTCCATTTTTTTTTTATTTTGGCCGGAAAAAATGGTGTTTTTTCGGCGAGACAAAGAGAGAGGGAAGAGGGATTCGGGGAAGAAGACTTTACCAAACGCCGTCAGTTTTTTTTATATAAATTTAAAAATTGAAATGATAAAATTGTCCTTAATTAAGTTCATTCGCTGGAAAATAGTTGTCGGTGACCGGAATTTGATCGGAAGGACCAAATGTGCTAGGGATTTAAAAATCGTGGGATCAAATCTAAAAATTTTAATAGTCAAGAACCAAATGTGGAAATGATCAAATAGTCGTAGGACCAAAAGTGAAAATTTCTCTCTCTCTCTCTCTCTATATATATATATATATATATATATATATATATATATATATTCTCTTAAAAAATATAACTGAAATCTTATAATATTGAGCTATAAAATTGAAAAAAAATATATAATATTATATATATTACTTTTAATTTTTTTACAACATTTTTCTGATAAAGTATAAATATTATAATATTTCATATATATTAATTTGACTGTTTACTAAATTTATTTATTAAAATTTATTATATCTGTAATATTAAAATTCTAATTGTTTAGAATAAATTGTCAAAAAAAAAAAAACATTTTTTCAACTTATGTATTAATGTGTGGTTTATAAATAGATTGCTGAGTCCTATAATCTATAATCATATGATCTTATCGATCCATTTCATTCGTCGCTAAAGCAATACTCTTTTCCCAAATATATTCGTTGCAGGAGTAACTAGAGAGAGACACACAGACAGAGAGTAGAGAGAGAAAAATGGCGATCTTTTCTATGGGTTCAGCCAACAATTCCATGGTAGTTCAAGAATCTTTCGCTCTCTATCTTCATGGTTATATGTACTTAAAGAGAACTAATTTGGGGTGTTTTTTTTTTTTTTTAGGATTCGAGCTCATTAACGTTGTCAGAGAAACTATGCGTGGCGTTTTTGCCGGTTATTGCGATTATCGAAGCGTTGGTTTTCGCAGTCTCGGGCTGTTTCGGAGCCAAACACTTTTCAACCCAGAATAAGAATCCGCAGATTCAGTACCCTCTCAAGGATATTTCTCGACTAGCCAATGAATCTAGATGTGATTCCTCAACTTTGTGTTTTTTTTTTGGGAATTTATCTGTAGATTTGGAAATTTGAATTGTTTCTGCTAATTACCATTGCAGTTTCTTTGAATGAAGTGGAAGCATTATATGAGTTGTATAAGAAGCTGAGTTGTTCAATCATAGATGATGGTTTGATTCATAAGGTAAAAGATCCAATTTTTGTTAACCCAGGTTTTGATTTTGTTTTTACTTTGTTATTCCCTTTTTTTTTTTTTTAATTATTATTATAAAGATGTTTCTTATGAAGTTTTACCTAGTTTCTTGATAATATTAATTATTATGTGTTTGCTGTACCTACCATGGTCTCATAGGAAGAGCTTCAGCTAGCACTATTCCATACACCATATGGTGAGAACCTCTTTCTGGACCGGGTAAATGCACTAATAGTTCTGATCTTTGTTTTATAGTGTGTGTTTTGTTGGATTTATGCCCAAAAAAGAACAAAAATGGATAGTGTTTATGTTAATGCACTTTCTGAGAGGTCTGCTTATTCTCCAGGTATTCGACCTCTTTGATGAGAAGAGGAATGGTATTGTTGATTTTGAGGAATTCATCCACGCGCTCAATGTGTTCCATCCCAATGCTCCAATTGAAGAGAAAATCGATTGTAAGGAACCGTGAGTGTTAGTTTTAGCAAGCATTGCATAATTGCTTTACGAATAGCTTACTCGTGAAATGTTAATTTCTTGCTTTTGCAGTTGCGTTTCGGCTTTATGATCTAAGGCAAACGGGCTTCATTGAGCGTGAAGAGGTGTGTCTGAATTCGAAATGTATTACTGCCTTAAAATTAATGACATTTCTGAGTTCTGAATATATTACTGTCTTCACTCTTTAGTTTCGTTTTTTAAGTCTCATTCATAAGCTTGGTTGGGCAAAGTTTATATATTCAGTTTATCTCCCAATTCTACTGTTGAGTGTTGACCACCGAGCATTTTGTTATCTAAATGCCCCCAGCGTGTTTCGTTATCTTTGTTTATTTGATGCCATGGTCTTCCTAAATGGATAAAGCTTCTCTTTCAGGTTAAGCAGATGGTGATTGCGATTCTAATGGAATCTGAAATGAAACTATCCGATGATCTTCTCGAGGAGATTATTGACAAGGTATTACTTGATTTTGGTATCAGCCTTTGCCTCCGAAGTTGTCATTTTAGTAGGCGTATTATAATGCATCATGCATAATCCTCTGCGTTTTTGACAGACATTTGCAGATGTTGATGCTGATGGGGATGGTAAAATTAATAAAGACGATTGGAAGGGCTTTGTAATTCATCATCCTTCGATCTTGAAGAACATGACTCTTCCTTATCTGAAGTATGCACTTAGCTTCTTTCTCTTTCAATAAGATATATCTAAAGTTCGATATACATTTCATCATTCTTTGTGATTGCCTGTTCGAGAAAACAGATAAATTGACTGCTTACTGGAACAACCTGGTTTAGTTAGTACAACGCATTTGAATATCGCCCATTAGCCCTGTGTTGTTTTCATGAGTATTTAAAATCCACGTTTTCTCTTCTTATAGGAACATCACCACCGTGTTCCCAAGCTTCGTTTTCAACACTCAGGCCGAAGAATGAACCTCACAAGTCGATCATCAAATTGATTATCTGCTGGTGCCCAGAATCGCTTCCTGCATAGTTGCTGCCGGAAAATGGTGACCCGAACCCCCTCCATGAAGGTCACAGCTGCTGCAGCATCATTTTTGGCTTTCTTGTACAGAATTGGTGAGGAGTGGACATTCCCTGGGGCACAACACACTGCTAACAAAAAGCACAAGGCTGAAAGCATATATGGCTTGCCAAGCTTCCATTTTTGTTGATGATATGGGATTTAATGATAACTACCCTTTTATGAGAGCTCCGAACTACCTATTGTGCACGTTGTAATGTCTGAAACCACACATTTCTGTAATTATTTATGTAATTACTCATTTATGTAATTATGATTGTGTAACTTGTAGTGTCTGATTGTGCATTTGCTAATAACTTGTAACAAGATGGAATCGCCCACCCCAAACGCCCCACACCCTGTCCTGACAATTTTAGGGTGTAACTGATGATTGTGTAGTTGAAGGGTAGTTTTCATGTGATCCTACCCCCACATATATATATATATATATATATATATATATAGGGGCACACACAAGTGCGAATGGTTGTTTAGGACAGAAATCAGAATCATTTACAGTCATCCACGTATTTAGATTCATGAATTAGATGTCATTTTTTTTTGAAATATTAGATGTCATTTTTTTAAAATGACGCGATAGTATTTTCGTAAATAATTTAAACTTTGGTGCAAGTAAAATATGTTATAAGTGCAAGTAACTGGTGCAAGTTTGCAAGTAAAAAGTGTAAGTAAAATCACTTACAAGTGCAACTATTTTCACTTACAAGTGAAAGTAATTTACCTTGGTAATATTTGTGCATTTAATGATAAAGTCTTTCACATAGGTATACTTAATTATAACGTCTGGTGCAACTAAATATAACGTTAGGTGCACTTAATATTGATGCTTAGTTAGGTGCACTTAATATTGATGCTTAGTGTACATTTTACTTGCACTTGTAATACATTCTACTTGCATTTAGTGCACTATATGAAATTGTTAATTGCACTTTTACACAATTTACTTGTATTTCGATGTTAAATTATTTAATTACAAAATGTGTAAAATTTCATGGGCTATTTAACACATTTTCCTTCATAAATTTGCGAGAATGACTTATTCTTAAATTCTTAAATTTAGTGTAACCCACAATTCTCACCAAAGCATGTAAATCGTGTGTCTGAAGTCGTAATTATAAAATTGGATATAATTGCTGGTCCTATACTCCTATAATGTTATGGATTCATTTCATTCGTCTACAAACGCATCAACAGAGATTAGAGAGAGAAAATGGCCATCTTTTCTACAGGTTCAACCAACAATTCTATGGTAGTTCAAGAATCTCTTTGTGTGTGTGTGTATATATATATACTTATATGTACTTCAGGAGAAATAATTTGGGTTTTTTTTTGGTGTTAGACTTCGAGCTCATTAACGTTATCAGAGGAACTATGCGTGCCATGTTTGCCGGTAGTTGCGATAATCGAAGCGTTGTTTTTCGCAGTCTTGGGCTGTTTCCAAACAAACCACACCCACTACCCTCTCAAGGATATTTCTCGACTAGCCAATGAATCTAGATGTGATTCCTCAACTTCGTGTTTTTTTTTTTTTTGGAATATAGGTATAGATTTGGAAATTTGAATTGTTTCTGCTAATTACTATTGCAGTTTCTTTGAATGAAGTGGAAGCATTATATGAGTTGTATAAGAAGCTGAGTTGTTCAATCATAGATGATGGTTTGATTCATAAGGTAAAAGATCCAATTTTTGTCAACCCAGGTTTTGATTTTGTTATTCCCCTTTTTTAAAATTTTTTTTATAATGATGTTTCTTATGAAGTTTTACCTAGTTTGTTGATGATATTAATTATTATGTGTTTGGTGTACCTACCATGGTCTGATAGGAAGAGCTTCAGCAAGCACTAGTCCATACACCAAACGGTGAGACCCTCTTTCTGGACCGGGTAAATGCACTATTAGTTCTGATCCTTTAATTTGTTTGTATTCATATATCTGTTTGTTTTATGTGTGTTTTTTTGGCTTTATCCCCAAAAAAAGAAGAAAAACAAATAATGTTTGTGTTAAGGAACATTCTGATTCTGAGCTCTGCTTGTTCTCCAGGTATTCGACCTCTTTGATGAGAAGAGGAATGGTATTGTTGATTTTGAGGAATTCATCCACGCACTCAATGTGTTCCATCCCAATACTCCGATTGAAGAGAAAATCGATTGTAAGGAATCCTGAGTGTTGTTTTAGGCTTTACAAATGCATATATATATAATTGCTTTACAAATAGCTAGCTTACTCCTGAAATGTTCGTTGCTTTAATTTTGCAGTTGCCTTTCGGCTTTATGATCTGAGGCAAACGGGCTTCATTGAGCGTGAAGAGGCGAGTCTGAATTCTGATTATATTATTGTCTTCACTCTTTAGTTCATTTTTTAAGTTGAGGTTTTCTACTGTCTGTAATGAGTGAGCATTTTGTTATCTAAATGCCCCCAGTGTGTTTCGTACTTTTGTTATCTCTGTTTGTTTGATGTCATAAGCTTCTCTTTCAGGTTAAGCAGATGGTGATTGCGATTCTAATGGAATCTGACACGAAACTATCTGATGATCTTCTTGAGGAGATTATTGACAAGGTATTTAATTTCTTGATTTTTTCGGTAACACCCAAAGTTGTCATACTAATATAATACATAATTTGACAGACATTTGCAGATGTTGATGCTGATAACGATGGTAAAATTAATAGAGAGGATTGGAAGGGCTTTGTAACTCGTCATCCTTCGATCTTGAAGAACATGACTCTTCCTGACCTCAAGTATGCTCTTCTTTCTCCTTCCATAAGATAATCTCGATGTTCGTTATCATTCTTTGTGATTGCTATTCAAGAAAAAAGATAAATTGACTGCTTATTGAACCTGGTTTAGTACAAGGCAATTGGATATTAATTGCCCGTTAGCCCGTGTTGTTGTTTTCAGATGTATTCATAGTCCGCGTTTTCTCTTCTTATAGGAACATCACCACCATGTTCCCGAGTTTCATTTTCAACACCCAGGCCGAAGAAGGAACCTCGTAAGTCATTCATCAAATCGTGTATATATGTATGTATTTGCGACACGCTTTTCTTGCTGGTGCCCGGAATCGCTAGCTTCCTGCATAGTTGCTGCCGGAAAATGCTGACTCGAGCCCTCCATGAAGGTCAGAGCTGAACTGCAGCATCATTATTGGCTTTCTTGTACAGAATTGGTGAGCAGTGGACATTCCCTGTGGCTTAACACTGCTAACAAGAAGCAAAAGGCTGAAACCATATGGCCTGGTCAGTGGTCAAGCTTCCATTTTTGTTGATGATTTCAATATGTATATATATAAGATGGTAAATGGGTGATTTTTTTTCAAGTGTTAATGTTAGTTACATTCCACATGAAATGAAATATACTAGTGCAATTTTGTGTATTGTAATTCAGCAGCCATTGTTCTTTACTTGAGTATTCAATTGAAGCTCCTAGCTTCTAAATTCTAAAGGCAAATTTTCCTATGAAACCCCGGTTACGGGTCACTTTTTTTTTTTTTTTTGTAAGGTGGCCCTCTAGCCCGCACATAAACAGGTCAATCATTATTGCATGGACCATGGTCCACACAGCTGTGTGAGCCAAAAAAAAAATTACATTATTTTTGTACTGAAGGTACATTATTTTTGTATTGTAGGTACATTATTATAGGATACATTATTTTTGTACTGAAGGTACATTATTTGATATATATTATCAAATAATGTACCTACAGTACAAAAATAATGTACCTTTAATACAAAAATAATGTACTTTTTATTTTTGGTCCACACAGCTGTGTGGACCATGGTCCACGCAATAATTTACCTTAAACAGGTTGAATCCATTTTCTCTCAATTCGTGACGGGCTAGCCCATAAGACTCTAAGTCTCTAATAATAATGATTAACCAACTCTATACAAGATTATTCTAGATGAAGTAGAACTCTAACCTATTTCTAATTGGAGCCCCAAAAAATGAGAATAAAAAAATGCATGCAATCTTTATACCATGGACTAGAGTTCACAGTGCATTATGGACCGAGTGGTGTATGTACATGTATTTTATATTATGAGTTTTTGTGTTTTGAAATTATGTAACTTAATACAAATTAGTAAATGTGTTTTAAGTTATGAATTTTTATTTCATGATTTTTTGTATTTAGTAAATGTACCTCATTCATAGTTAATAATGCTGGGTGGATCCACGTTAAACTATAAACTAAAGTATAAATATATATTTATTTATTTATTTTATATTAAGGAGCATCGGACAATCTACGAATAGGCAAGAACACTGAAGACAGTGTATGTTAAAAGACATAACCTACGCAACCTTAGATTCCATGGTGTAATTTGCAAAAGTACCATACCCCAAACCCAAACACATCATTAATTAAAAACTCTTGGCTCTCAGTGTTTGGGCTTCTAAGATTTTTCCCAATTTCTTTCAAGCAAAGCGAGTAATGGGGGACCAGCCTAGCAGAGCTCTGGTGCTTTACGGTGACAGATTGGCGCGATTCCTTAGTCCATCTCATACCCATCTCCATTCTCTCGCTTCTCGGGCCTGCTGCGGCTTCTTGTCTCTCCCTCACTCTCCTCCTTCAGGTTTCCCCTTTTTAAAAAAAAAATAATAATAATAAAAAGTATTTTAGGATTGTTTTGCGATCCGAGTTCATTGTATCAGTATTTGGTAGATAATTATGTCGATTTGTTTTCTTGATTTCTGTTAGATTAAGGCTAAAATGGTTGCATTTATTTATGCATTGAAAAGGAATTATAGAAAAGGTGGTGCCTTTTATAATTTTCTAGTCCAATTTTATTGAAATTGATTAAACAAAAATGGAGTTGGATTATGTTTTTAGTTAGGGGGACTTGCAGGATTTATATAAGAGAGAGAGCTGCAGTTGGATTATGCAGGATTCAGCTACACAAAATTTGATTTTGAAAACAGCTTGGTTAGTGTAAGTGGCTGTGCACTCTCCTTAAGAGAGGTAGAGAGGTCGGGAGTTCGAACCTCATCTTGTATGTTAAAAACCAATTTAGCCAGAACTTTACCCATTAATTGGGTTGGTCTGGTGCGAACGGGATTAGTCTGAGCATGGTACAGGTTGGTGCCTCGTATAGTTAGGGCTTGCTAAGGACACTTCATGGCCTAACCCAAAAAATTTTGATTTTGATTCCTTAGGGGTTTTTCTAGACTGGATCGTTGTTACATTACTATACCTGCTTTTGTTACTTTTGAAATTTGACTGGAGATTGGTTTGCAGAAAATGAGGATGGAAGAATAGTGAGAGAGTTTGCAGAGCTACTTGATGCGAGTGAAGCTTATAATGAAATGGTGAGATGCATTTGTTATGTTTGTAAGGTTTATTGGGGAAGGAGTGGTTTTGTTTTTTCCATTTCTTTCAGTTTGATTAAGAGATGGTATTAAAGCTTTTTGTTTTGGCCTTTAGAATAAACAAGATCTTTCTGAAGCAAAATGTCAAGAAAAGTTTGTAACACCCACTGTATCGCAGAGGTAAACTTTCTACAATTTGCACTCGACCACTCGTGTTGTGTTGTGATTGATGCTTATGTCTAATTATGCATATGTTAATAATTTGGGAGTTTTGGGTAATGGATCTGACCTATTATGGTGTTTTCTTTTTATGGATTTAGGTTTATGGGGATGAAAGCTGCAATTGTCACTGATAATTCGATCTTGAACGGTTTTTGTAGTCACCTTGGCTTCACCGTGTTGCAGCTGGAAGATTTAGTTCATAGCAGCTTTGATGTGGCCAAGTTGGCCTCTGAGTTGCTAAAATTACTAGGGTTTCAAGAGGGAAAGGTTTTGGAGACAAGCCAATTTGATTTAGTAATTGTTCATGTTGGTAGTAGCAAAAAGAGTACTCTTGAAGACATAGAGCATGTCAATGGTTTGGTTGGTGAGTTAATAAACACGTCACAACCTAGGACTGGAGTTGGTTCTCAGCTGCACCTCTCTGTCTTATTGAGCTTCGGGGCTATTATAGAAAATGAAAATTCCAATTTTTCTGTTGCTGACGGTAGACATGAGAATAGTCTTGAGCTTTGTAGACTCTTTCCTCGCCAAAGTTATACATTAAAAGGAGGAAAACCTCGAGAGAATGTTAGGTAACTGGACTCTCTCTTTTCCCCCTTTTTTAACCACATTGACAATATAACATAGAATCTTGGATATATAATGCCTTCTTTGACAGAAAACATTGCCCAATGTTAGTTGCTCAATGGCAAGATGCTGTAACTCGCAAAGATAGGGTAGAATCATATTCTTTTGAAGATTTTAAAGAGGTATGTTTGAAAAATGTGAACTTTTATCAGTCTTTTATAGCTTTGGTTGAATCGTCTTTTCCTCAGAATAGTTTTTATTACACATGAATGTGTTATTTTTCAGACTATTTTTAGAATTTAAACTTGACCACATGTAAATATGGTTTATTTATATATTTCTTTATCCTTTGGCTTGGATTTTCTAAAATCTAAATCGTTATAAGCCACTAATGTCTATAAACTTTTTGTTTGGAGAACTGTACATGGTTTAAATGTTAGTTGTCTTTGAGGATTGATAATTCCAGTGTTATTTATACTTCTTTGTACATGTAATGCAGCATGGCGGGAATCTTGTAATTCCAACCGACAGATACTTGCATGAAATAGCGTTTAAGCTTTGGAAAGCTCCAAAATATGGAGCATGAAGTATTTCTACTTGGAGATCCTATTTGGCTTAGTCAACTATAAGATCAGCATTTGAATTTGAATCTTATGTTTTTGCAAGATAATATATGTTTTGATATTTGTTTTATACAAGTATTGCAATAAGAATTAGAATATACATCTCCCCTACACTTATATTTGGGAGTTGCCAATTGCCCCTGAAAAATGGCACCCCTATTTAGCCATTGATCCGAATCTCCTTCTGCTGCCATAACCTCACGCGACTGAAGCTGCACGGCTGCCGCGACGTCACCGATGTTGGGATCGGCGTTCGCCCAGAACTGTAAGAGCTTGAAAAAGTTCTCATGTGGGACTTACATGTTCGGAGCAAAGGTATGAGTGCTCTGCTCGATAACTGCTCTTTCCTTGAGGAATTATACTCCTGCGTCTATTGATTTTACATTTTTTGGATTAATATGTGGTTTTTGTTTTTGGGTTAATTAGATGGAATAATAATGAGATTATTAGAGTAAATTGCACTTTTGGTCCTCTGACTATAGCACCTCTATTAATTTCAACACTTGACTTTTAAAAGTAACGAATTGATCCTTTGACTATGCTTTTTTTAACGGATTTGGTCCTCCCGGCCAAATCACCTGCCAAATCAGGCCGGAAAAACTTAACCCATTTCTAATTACAAAATAGTGAGGGCATAAAGGTCATTTTACAAGGTCTTCTTCCTCTTACTTGCACTTGCTCGCCGGGAAACCTTGAAATTAAGAGCAACCATCGCCGTTGGAGGAATGTTCATTTTACTACGTCAGCTCTAGCTACGGATATGGAGGAATCGATGAACGATTTCCGGGAACTGAGTTGGCTGGCCCATCACACAACTCTCTCTCTCGGGATGGAGGAATATTACATATTTGAAAACATATGAATGGACATTCCCATCACACAGCTCTAGCTACGGAAATGGAGGAATTTAAATTCTTAGCTAGAGAAATATCAAACCTTTGCATTTGATGGGTTTCCCTATAGTGTCTGATGCAGATTTGGACTCCATCACACAACTCTCTCTCTCTCTCTCGGGATGGAGGCGCTTTGCAAGGAAAAGTTAATTGCCATTTATGCTTTTCTCCAGCTGGGTCAGATCAGGAAGGAGAGCCGGAGGCGGCGGCATTTTCGACGGTTTTGGTTCAGATCTCCGATTTTCTTCTCCGATTTTGGTTCAGTTCTCCGGTAAGATGATTGGGGTTGGCTGTGGCAGCCGCGGTGGCGACATTTCCAGCGACCTAATGGGGAAGAAGAGCATAGGCAGGAGAAAAGACCAAAATGCCCTCATTTTAAAACTAATTAAAATGAATTATAACTTTCCGGCTGTGATTTGGCCGGAGGACCAAATGTGTTAAAAATTGCATAGTTACAGGATTAAAATGTTAGTTTTTAAAGTCGAGTGTTGCAATTAACACAGGTCCTATAGTCATAGGACCAAAAGTGCAATTTACTCGAGATTATTATTACAGTCATCTACTCACAGATCATGGATGATGAGTATGAGAAACTCATAAGAAGAATGAGTCCACCAAGGTAACTGTTATTCCTCAGCAGATTTAAGACTGTTTTTATTCCACATAAGATTTACTCCATTGTTGTGTCTTTTTGTTAGAGTTGTAATTGATAATGAAGCCTGCAAAAGTGCCACTGTGATATAGGTAGTCTGTCTTTCTCGGTTTAGTCTGATTAGTTATTATTGTGGGATTTATAGAAGAAGAAAAAAAAACGATTCTAAGGGTGTTTGTGTTTTGTTTTTGTAGGTGGATAGTGCTAACAAACAAGGATTATATTTGTTCTAATGGAGGATGGTAAGGGCATTTTGTTTTCCTTCAGCTTTCTTGTTGGAATGTTTCTTCACTGTCGAAAAAAAAAAAAACAAACGAGTTGACACGTTCTTGGGTTAAATTTTTGAGTTGTTCCTCGTTCCATGTCTTTTTGGTAGTCTTCAATGTCACAGATCAAGAGGGAAACAAGATAACAGATGAAGCAATGTTGGATTATATTATGAAGGTGAGTTGTTTCTTTGTATAAAAATCTGGGGTCACTATTCGAAGGTGTACACGGGATAAATCTTACCTTGTAACCCTAGCTAACAAAAGACTATAACGAGGTGAATGAGCTTTGGGCTTCTACCAGAATTAAACTTATAATCTTGTGATTACTAAGACAATAGTCTGACTAAGTTGGTTGAGATTATTCGCAATGCATTAGGTTTGTAGTTTACCATGCTTGATGAAGTGAGATTCGTGACAATTTGTTATTAATTATTGTATTACTGTTGGTTACAAACCATCAGGTTAAGCGATCGTATCAAACATTATTATGTGGCTTTTCATGGCAATCTTAAGAGGCACATGAAGTGTGAAGAAACAAGGATTGAATTTTATGTAATATTGACTTTTCAACCTCTAAGCACCTAGAAAAGAAGTAGAGCAGTGAAATTAAAGGTCATGTTTGGTAAATAATCAGCCTATCAACCAATTTTGGCTTATTTCACCACTATTAATTGTTTGGTTAATAAGCTTTTGTAACTCTAAAATGCTAAAATTCAAAAGACTACTCAAAGCAGCCTTTCAATTGGCTTTTTGAGAAAAGAAATTATACCAAACAGCTATCAGCTAACAGCTAATTTATCAAACAACTTTCTACTGTTAGTTAATATTATCAACAAATTATACCTTCTAATTACCCAAACAGCCAACCCAATCAGCCAATCCAATCAGCCAACAGCCATTTACCAAACAGGGCCAAAGTAATTAGAGTAATGAATGCGTGATTAAATGATTTGAACATTTTAATTGCCAAAGATCTTGTGGTCAAGCGGCATGAAGTGACCTCTCCTAGATGGGAGGTAATGGGTTCAAGCTTAAGTTGAGAAAGTATATAAACAAATACTACATGTAAAAAAAAAAATGGATTATCAATTGTCATCTCCCAATTAATTAATGTCACATTTCTTACCCAATAGAAATAAGTAATTATTTTCTATATATCAAAGATTTAGTGATTTGTGTTGTTATTTTGTGACCCATTAATTACTCAAACTTTGCAGACTTCCATCTCCCGACCCTCATCACTACTAATGCATACTCCCATTTTCACGTACTGCCACTAATATAACCCCACAACTTATTAAACAACATCCTAAGGGCTGTTTAACCATAGTGATCCGATGACCACTTGTCATATATTGGTATGTTTTTCTTTTCATTTTCTTCTTCTCTTTTCACTGCCTTTGGAGACTACAACTTCTGAAACAACTGAGGGAAGAAGAGCCCTTCTCAAATGGAAGAACACCCTTGATTTCAATGCTGATGTTCTTCATTCTTGGTCTATTGCTAATCTTCACAACATTTGCTGGAACTGGACGGGTATCACTTGCAACAACGTTGGAGCTATTTATAAGATTAAGCTGGATGATTTCAGTCTCTCAGGTACACTTGAAAGCCTTGATTTCGTTTCATTTCCAAACCTCACCCGTTTTAGTCTCTATAATAACAACTTCACTGGATCAGTTCCATATGCTATTGCTAACCTCTCCCACCTAGTTTTCTTGGACCTCAGTTCGAACTGTTTTGTAAGCTTTATATCATCAGAGATTGGAAGATTAACAAAGTTCCGGTTGTTGAACCTCGGAGGAAACCACCTTCGTGGTACTATTCCCTCCAAAATAAGCTATCTTCAACACCTTACTTCCCTCTCCTTAAATGACAATTCTTTGACTGGCCAAATTCCTGAAGCAATATTCTCCAATTTGAGCAACCTTCAAACTTTTGATTGTGGGGGAAATTTGTTCCATGGGCCATTTCCACCAAGTTTAGTCAAGCTATCCAAGCTTAAACAACTTGTCCTAAGTAAAAACAGTTTCTATGGGTCAATACCTCCTACAATTGGAAATCTAAGCTCACTAACCAAATCTTCATCTTGGCTACAACATGTTGGACGGAAATATTCCTAAAAAACTATGCAATCTTCACTCCCTTAAACTTCTTTCTTTATCTTACAATAATCTGAGTGGTCCAATTCCAGAGTGTTTGGAAAATGCAACCTCACTGAGAAATCTTTATCTCTTATCCAATATGTTGCAAGGAAGTATTCCTACAACACTTTGCAAACTTCACTCTCTTGAGTATCTCAATTTATCTAACAATACTTTGAGTGGTCTAACTCCTCAATGTCTGGGAAATGTAACTTCATTGAGAAGCCTTTGTCTCCTCTCCAACATGTTGCATGGAGTTATCCCTCGAACACTTTGTAAACTTCACTCCCTTCTTAAATTCAATGTACATGGAAATGGTTTGCGAGGTCTAATTCCACAATGTTTGGGAAATTTATCCTCACCTAGTTACGTTGCTCTTAGTTATAACATGTTAGAAGGAGATATTCCGGAAACGCTATGCAACCTTAAAAATTTTCTTGAAGCACTATTTTTGTCCAACATCAATTTGGGAGGTGTTATTCCACCCTGTATAGGAAAAATGAAATTTTTGTTAACTTTGATGTTTCTAAAAACCATCTTAAAGGCACGATGCCTCCAACTCCAACCCTTGGGTATTTCATAAACCAAACAATAAATTCTAGTTTGATTTATGGAACAGAGACATGGTTGTGTAGTTTGAGTTCCTTAGCAATATCTTGATCTATCTGATAATAATTCACACGGTCCACTACCTATGTGTTTAGAGAACTTCAGCAAGGAACTTATAGTTATAAATTTATAGAGAAATCAATTTCAGTGAACTATTCCAGGAGCATCCACAAAGAGAAACAACTTGTTGTATGTCAATTTGAATGACAACCACTTGGAAGGGTTATTGCCCCGAGGCTTGATAAATTGCAGTTCTCTTAGAAGTTTTAGATCGTGGAAACAACAATTTAAGAGATTCATTCCCTTATTAAATTTATATATATATTATATCATTTAAAAATTAGTACAAATTAATTTATTATTGGGCATGCCATTTCGAATGTACTCCTTTCTGAAAATATTAATGCATGTAATTGCCTATGTTAATCTAGATCTGAATTTGTGGGTTTAATGTTTTCTCCAAACTCTGACCTCATAAAGATATTTTAAAATATCTAATAGCAATGCATTAGAAAATATGTTAGTAGAATCGATCAATTTAAGAATCTTAATTATTATAAAATAGTTTTCATATCGTTTTAGAAAGTGAGGATAATTTCATTAATCCATCATTTGGTATCAAGAGTTGAGAATTTGCTATTGAGACCGAGGGAGTATGAACCATTTGTGTTCATGACAATTATTTATTCAACACTAAAAATAATTTAACTCTTTAGATTTAAACATTTGTTGGAGGGCTATAATGTTTAAGCATGATTTTATGCATACCAAATGTTTTTATAAAAGTTTATTTATTTTAGAATTTTTTGGTGAATTATGTTGTTTTTAAATATGGTTTGATTTTTTAAATAATTTGTATGTACAATGATTTGGTATTAAATTTTTAAAATTTAAAAGATATAATTATTATAAATAATTAGATATAATAATCACAAAATAAATATTTAATATTAAATTGACAAAACTTAGAGTTTTAGACATAATTTTAACAAGATATTGAATTTTTTTTATCACCAGTCAGGCATATTATTATAGTTGTTATTATGATTTTATTATTATAAAATTGATTTTAGGTGTTGAATGTATTTACTGTCAACTTATTCAAAATAATAATAATAATAATAATATGAGAAATTTCATGCTTCTGCATCATATGGCAAGGTGTCCATTGCTATTACATTACATGGTAGGCAAGTTTTATTGTGGATGATCCACATTGTAGTGTGGATTATTGATAAATGTTTAAGTGTTATTGATTACTAAGAAAAGAAGACAAGAATTTCTCAACCCATTCTTATGTCTAAGAAATTCTCACTTTTTTTTTTTTTGAAAAGACGAGAGAAACCCCATAACCCATTTTGGATGTAGATAAAGAATCACAAGGAAGTAAATCAACTTAGGTCACCCATAGCTGACCATTCAAACTAAGGAGGCAAGGATTCAATTCGTGACCTTGTGGTTACAAGTGTGAATCTCTTGCCATCTTGGTTGTAATTGTACCCTCAAATTCTCACTTTTTGATATTGGAAACAACTCTAATTGCATATTGATTATGAAATTTACTGGTAATAATTGTATTACATCCATAGCATAGGTAAGAAGTTGGGAGCACCTCTAGTTTGTTCAATAATAAATTTCAAGATTAGCTTGATTGCTCAAATTCAAAGAGATATGCTTTTTAGTGATGATGCTTGCTGCCATTCTTGGTGCTCCTCACACCCCATTTCTCTATATTGTCATCTCTTGAAGATTCAATAATATCTACAGACTACAGTGGCGAAATGGGTGGAGCTTCAAGTGGTAGGTGCATTACATTGCTTGATTTATTCAGTAATTATTTTCATGTTGAGATTTCAAAATCTTTGAAAAAAGTTTCATATTTTCTTATTTCTTGGTCTATCACATAACCAACTTACTAGCTATATTCTATCTATCATTGAAAAATTTAATCTTTCTTGAGGAATCTTTTTTGAGGTATTGAATTTGTCGTTGAACTAATTATTTGGCAAAATCGAGAATTTCATATAATCATCTATCTTTCTAGCCCTATACCTCATGGATCACAATCTGAGACATCTACCAGCAATTCCTATTTGAGAACCGTGGCTTTGTGTGGATTACCACTAATATTATAATTTTGGATTGAATTTTGCTGGAAAGTCAAATATACTGACTGTTGTGGCATACCCTAATGGACCTTTAATGTTGTGTCCAGCATGCCTATTGAGCATTGGCTATTTGGGCTTGTGAGCCCAACACTACAAGTACATAAATTTTATACTACAAGTGCATAAATTATAGAGTGTAAAAAAAAAATTCTTTTTTTTCTAAATAGATCAACAGCTCAAATCTCATCGTATGTTTTACCCAGGGTTATAGTAAGCGCTAGGCACTAGTCAGACAATAAACTAGCATCTAGTGCCTATGTGCTAGGCAGCAACGCCTAAGCGACAACCTATAAAAACAAAAGAAATAGTGCATGTGGATTTATGTCATGTTTTATATTATATCTCTTACTTTTCTTATTTATATAAATAAATAAATAAAAATATATAAATATAATACAAAATTAACAAGACCAACTCGACCGAATTAACCCGTCTAACGTGACCGAGTCAGTTGAGTTAACTCGGCCGAATTAAGCGCTAAGCAACCACCTAAGGAACAATTCGCCTCGACCTAGAGAGGCCTAAGCCAATTTTTGTTTTACCTAGGCATCTCTTTTCAATTGATTTGGTTTTACCTAGGCTGCCGCCTACCCATATATATAGAGAGAGAGAAGAGAGAAGAGAAGATTAGAAAAGCTGCAAGCTGCAGATATAAACAATTGTTGATAGAGCAGCTGTTGATCAATATGGATAAAAATGAAAGTCATCAAACTACAAGGGAATAAACACTTGGAATTTGAATATATATACTTCAATTGTGGAAGAAGGAATGTGGCTTCAATGGAGCTTAAGCAGTGGCTGCAGCCTGTTCTTCAACCATCTGTGATGGTGTAAGGAGAGTGCAGATGAGGTTGCGGTCTCCATACACATTGTCAACACGCCCTGATATATAATAATAATAATCAGCATACCAAATTTCTCAGTAACTTGCATTAAGAAATACAATGATTGATTGATGCCATTTCTCAGTAACTTGCATTAAGAAATACAATGATTGATTGATGCCATGGTTAAGGAGGGGTATAACACAATACAGATTGCTATCCATTTAATTCTCCAAGTCCTAAAAACAATTAAATTTCTTTTCTGTTTGTGTGTGTTTTCAAGTTCTTAAGAGTCCATAATTACAGTTTCTCATAGACTTCAAGAATTTCTCCCAGTGAGCAGTATTTTCCAGAGAGAGATATGTTATCCATCTGAAAGTAAATTCATTACAATTTTGAAGATTCTTAAAGCAGCCAAAATTTATTAATTGGTCATAGTTTCTCAATATAAATGAATGCACTCTTTGTGGTTAGTCCTGATCTTAATTAATATACAGTGAACATCAGTAATTGTAGCAGTAAAATACCTGTAGACGGCCAGAATTTGGCAGTTCTCAGCCAGGGAGCGGGGAAGGCAGCATATTCCCTAGAGTATGGTTTTGTCCATTCATCAGCCATAAGCACTGACGGTGGATGAGGAGCGTTCTGCAGTGAAAGAAAGATCGATGCCTTAGTCTTCAAATTCTTGAAATCTTGAGATTTTTTCGTAAAGACAGACAGACTCGAAATGAAAAGAAAAGAGTGAAAATTTCACAAATTTATTTAGGCAGAGGCAGAGTTAAGTTGATGACTTTTACCTTAAGAACATTATTGTTAAGATCAAACTTCCCCTTCTCAATCTGAGCAATCTCTTCCCTAATGGAGATGAGTGCATCACAAAACCTGTCTAATTCTGCCTGCAGAAGTTATAGATATATCAATAGCATTAAAAAATAATAATAAATATAAAAAAAATGAAATTTATCTTTATTATGCATCACCCTACCTTGCTTTCACTTTCAGTTGGCTCAATCATTAGTGTGCCAGGAACGGGCCATGACATAGTTGGTCCATGAAATCCATAGTCCATAAGGCGTTTAGCAACATCTTCAGGTTCGATTCCAGCAGTATTCTGAACCAGTCCTCAAGTAAGGATAAAATGTAGAACAAGCATAATGAAAAAGACGTCAGAGATAGGAAATTTAAAGCCAGAGCTACCTTAAATCCCCTCAAATCAATAATGAATTCATGTGCACATGTTCCATTGACGCCACGGAATAGAACAGGATAGTGGCTCTGTTGATGCAAAGCAGAAAATATTAATTACTGAAGACTGTTTAACTAAACCAAACACTTGTCGGTAAAGATAACAACATCTCATATACGTGCAATTTTAATAAGAAGAAATGACTAGTAAAAAAAGCAGACCTCTAAACGTTTAGCCATGTAGTTTGCATTCAAGATGGCTATCTTTGATGCTTCAGTAAGTCCCTTCGAGCCCATCATGGCTATATAAGAATATGATATTGGCAAAATAAGTGCAGAGCCCCAAGGAGCAGCTGAGATGGTACCCAAGGGCTGGCTCTTATCAGGGGATGGGATACCTCCAGTTGGAACCTTCAAAATAACAGTCAAAATGTGGAGAGGATCTTAATGATCACACACTGAATCTATTACTACAAGGAAAATGAATCTATTGTGCAGTATAACAACCGAAACTCTTTTCATGCAATCAACAAGGTGCAAGTTCATTCGAGGGCATACCACAGGATGTGAGGGCAAAAATGGTGCTAGATGTTTCTTCACGCCAATGGGACCCATGCCTGGACCACCTCCACCATGAGGAATGCAGAATGTTTTGTGGAGATTTAGATGGCAAACGTCTGCTCCAATAAAGCCTGGACTTGTCAAACCAACCTGTAGAAGAGAAAAACTTAGCCGGGGCATAGCTAACCTATTTTCTCCCAGTTAAATGACTATATTAACAGCCACCCCTAATTAGTTTATTTGTAAGAGACAACTTACTCAACCAAAAATAAGCTTTAACAAATCTAGTTGGAGCTCCACGATTCTATTTTGAAAAGATACACTGGAAATAATTCAAGAGATTAAAGATCCCATAGAAAATTATACCTGTGCATTCATATTAGCTCCGTCCATGTAAACTTGACCGCCATTCTCATGAATTATCCTGCATATCTCATCAACGCCTTCCTCATAGACACCGTGTGTTGAAGGATATGTAACCTGAAATGTGAATTTTTGAATTAAATTTCATGAGCAATTTACAGATCCAAAAAATCAGTTCGAAAAAACTCTATTCAATGAAGTATATACCATAAGAGCAGCTAGGTTATCTTTATTTGCCTCAGCAGCCTTCTTTAGTTCTTCAATATTAATGTTTCCTTTTGCATCAGTTCCAACAGCAACAATTTTCATTCCACACATGGCTGCACTTGCAGGATTTGTTCCATGTGCAGATACAGGTATGATGCATACATTACGGTGACTGTCACCTCTTGACTACAGTAAACATCCAACAAAAAGATTAGCAGGAGATTGACACAGTAAGTATACAAACACAATACTGCATGCCATCAATAGCATGCAATATTCTTTCTAGCTCTATAATGAGGCACACTTTATTCAAGAAGTAACTAAATTTCTCGTTTACATCCTCAAAAAAAAAAAAAAAAATTCAAAGATGGAAAGCATTTTCTTAGTGAACTCTTTTAGAACTGATGGAGTATTTTTTATTATTATTAATGACTAGAACATAGTACCAAATGATATGCACGAATGACCATCAATCCTGCATACTCTCCGGCAGCACCAGCATTAGGTTGCAAGGAAAAGGAATCAAATCCAGTAATTGTACACAATAGTTCACCCAAATCATTGAACATTTCCTGGGGAAAAAATATGACAGTTAGATTAGTTCTGTCAATCTAGACCAATTAAAAATCAAATACTACATACAAAGTTTAGAACACATCTAACAACCTGGAATCCTGCAGCCTGTTCAGTGGGTGCAAACGGGTGAATATCTGCAAAGCTAGGCCATGTCACTGGCATCATCTCTGTAGTTGCATTCAGTTTCATAGTACAGGATCCAAGAGGAATCATGCTGTGGCACAGAGAAAGATCCTTTGCTTGCAGCCTATGAAGGTACCTAAGCAACTCATGCTCAGTGTGGTACCTAAAGCAAGGCAACAGTCAGATAGTATACAACAGAAAACTGTAGAGTGGCATTCAATAGGAAAAGGCCATACGTGTTGAATACTTGGTGAGTCAAATATGGACTATCCCTTACAAGACTGGAAGGAATCACATTTTGAACCTCTGGTGCAATAGATTGAGCACTGAATGGCACCTGGTAATTAAAATTAGCATCAGAATTAACAAGAATGATAAATCAATGATGCCTACCACAATGAAAAAAGAAAAGCAGTGACACTTACTGGCTTTCCACATGCAAAAATTTCAAATAGCTTGTCAACGTCTTCTAAAGTGGTTGTCTCATCAAAAGCAACGGTTATCTGAAAGGACAATGTCACCCCATTCACTTCATAATGTAAGTAGCAGGTTTTAAGAGCACAAGACAAATCCAACCAGACTTACGGTATTGTTATCCACAATCCTCAAGTTAATCTCGTTTTTGTAAGCAGCCTCAGCAATTGCTTTTGCATCAGCACACTTAACCTTCACAGTGTCAAAAAAGGGAAGACCCTGCACTTCCACTGTCCCAAGCTTTTTCAATCCAGCAGCAAAAGTTCCAGCAAGACCATGAACTCGTTGGGCAATTGTTTTAAGCCCTCCAGGTCCATGGTAAACAGCATACATAGCAGCCATATTGGCAAGCAATGCCTACAGTACACCACAACCTCAATAATTGAGCCTCAACTAGCCATTGTTTTTGTAACAATATGATATGAAGAATTCATGAGCACGAATTGGAATAATAAGCAATTAATAATAATTCATGGCTAGTTAATCCTACTAAAGATCTGTCCACAACTTCTCTTATTGAAGGAACAAATTACTAAACACGACAAATAAGTTGAACAAAACAAATATTGATGCAAAACCTGAGCAGTGCAAATGTTGCTTGTTGCCTTATCCCTTCGGATATGCTGCTCCCTAGTCTGCATTGCCATTCTTAGAGCAGGCTTCCCTGAGGAATCAAGACTGACACCAATAATTCTCCCGGGCATCATTCTCTTGTACTCTTGGGATGTGGCCAAGAAAGCCGCATGAGGACCTCCATAACCCATAGGAACACCAAACCTCTGAGCTGAACCGACAACAATATCCGCCCCCAATTCACCAGGAGGCTTCAGCATTGTCAGGGCCAACAAATCCGACGCCATCACAACCTTCACCCCACAAGCGTGTGCACTCTTAATGAACTCCCCATAGTCCAAAACCTCACCCTCGGTCCCGGGATACTGTACCAACACCCCACAAACATCCCCAGACTGGTAATCAATATCCTTAAGATCAGCAGTCACTACCTTAAGTTCAAACCCATCAGCCCTAGTTTTACAAACATCAATAGTCTGGGGGTGACAATTACTAGCAATAACAAAAGTTTTCTTTTTCCCCTTCTGGATATTATTACACATAGCCATTGCCTCTGCCGCAGCAGTGCCCTCATCCAACAAAGACGCATTGGCCATAGGCAAACCGGTGAGATCTGTAATCATTGTCTGATAATTTAGCAAGGACTCAAGACGGCCTTGCGAAACCTCAGCCTGGTAGGGAGTATACTGAGTATACCAACCCGGATTTTCCATAATATTCCTCAGAATCACAGGAGGCACAAAGGTATTATAGTACCCCATTCCTATATACGACTTGAAAACCTTATTCTTAGACGCTAAACCCTTCATGTGTTCGATCATTTGCGCCTCGGTGAGGCCCTGATCGAACTTGGAGAACCCCATGGGCTCAATACGAATAGATTGAGGCACGGTTGCGTCAATCAGAGCATCGAGGTTTGCGAAGCCGCAAAACTCGGACATCTTAGATTGCTCCTCCGGCGTGGCGGAGTTGTGGCGGCGCGGGAAAGTGTCACTGGGTTTCAGCGCCTCAACAGAGATTGGGCGAGCCTGGTGAGCTCGAAACCCAATCCCAGTAGTGGACGGGTCACGGATCTTAGTCTGAAATGAGCGAGCGGTTATCGAGGAAGCGAACCTCGCGGGCGTGAATAATGCGGGGGTCGGCGTTCCGGCGCCGCCACGTGGCTGCTTTGCTTCGGAAATTAGCCGCCGCAGAATCGCCCGGCTGGCTAGCTTTCGAGCGCGATCCATTTGGGAATTACGGAGAAGAAAGAAATGAGAAGAAACGCGAGATTTCTTGTATGAAATCACGCAAAGGAGAAGAAGATAGAAAGAGAGAGAAAGTTCACAAAGCTTGGAGTAGCTTTGCTCTGTTTTGTTGGTAGCCGACTCTATTCCCTCGTTTATGGTGGCATGAAAGTCTGAAACAGAAATAGAGGGAGACACGGGGTTGGTGACGCAAAAAGTTAATAGTGACACCTTTGTGGATCTAGTTCGGATCAATATGAAAATGTTTTTAAAAGTTTTAAACGTGTGATATTTTGTATAGAATGGTATTATTGGTGTAAATAAAGCATAAGGTATTTTGCAGGTGGTAAGATAATAAATTGAATATGATGACACAAATCAAATCTTAACAGTGACAGTATAGACGTTTTTATTTAATGTAGTGAGTTTTCAATCGTCACAACATTTGTCTTATCACCTAAGAGATATGATTTATCATTCCATACTTATATGAGGTGAGAGTTTCCACCTAATCAAAATGTATATTGTCAAAATATTTGTAAAGTAATCAATTTTATTTATAACAATAAAAAAAATTAAGTTTTAAGGTAGAACCTAAAACGGAATATAATAAAAACAATATAAAAAAGCTTTAAGGTTCATATAAGGTCAAATGTGGTTGATGTCACACAACCAACTTGGTGAAAACTCAATCATATCATAATTGGATACAAATGTTTGCCACCTTATATTTCCTTTTTAAAATATTTTTTTTAGCAATCCTTTTTTAAATATTTGTTTGCGGGTATTTCATGTTGTATTTGTTAGTTACTTATAATATTATGGAATCTTAGATTTTCTTTAAATAAATCATATTTAATAATAAACAGTGGGGTCCAGGGTTGGTTGAATAAAGGAGTTGGTAAGGGAGAAGCCTCTCTCACCAGTCACCAAGATGTGGAAAATGACAAAGGGGAGTTTGATTATACCAATTACACCAATGATTTCAGAGAATCTATTCAATTTTATAAGGAAAAATTTAAAAAGAAAGCACACAGAAAATTGAATCTTTTTCTTCACATTCTTTTTGTAGGGGGGTGGGCTCTCTTTGGCAGATTCATTTACCTAACAATAGTTATACCATCCATTGATATATTGAATATTCACAATTTGAGTTGGAAACATTTAGTATGTACATTGTAAACATTCAGTATATAAATTGTGTATTTTAAACACGAGTTGACCTTGCAAGGTAGACCCTGGTTCATAGAATAATTTGTATTTATCCTAAAAAGTTATTAATTAGAAATAAAAAGTTAACTATGGACCTTTTGGTCCCTCAAGCGTATCAAAAAATAATAATAAAAATAAAAAGTTAAGAATTGTTAAATTAATTAATTGTGTCATAAATGTTTAGTAAAATTAACAGTTTATTAAATGATAAATATAAAATAAAGCAAAAATATATTTTTTTATTTTTATACAATTTATAAAATTTTCTATAATATAGAATCAGTGGTTATACCATGAACGATGTCAAAGTCAGTTTTTATATTTTTGTGGCCTCATTCTTATAAAACACAATCTTTAAAATCAGTAGTTATATCATGAACAGCTAGGATATAGGTCTCTCCATGGTTTTTGCATGTTCCTCTCCACTTTACCAAGTCAATCTGCCACCATATTTGTAACATGTACAATTTTTTCTCTATATTATTAGTTTTGCTAACTTAAATTTATTTTTCTATTGTTCTTCTTGTACAAATAAAATTAATATATAAAAAAAATCATAAAAAAGTTTCTCATTGATATCTTTTAAATGGAACCTATACTGATATATATATTTTTACAAATTTTTAAAAGAAAATTTAATGAAAATAATGCGATCAGAGTGGTTGAACTATTCAATTATTTATTGGTAACATTTATTCTCAATCTTTTTATAAGTATGTATTTCAACATTTATTTACAAAAAAATGATCATATAGACTCTCAAAATTTATACGAAAAAAATAATTAGTCCCATAAACTTTAAAAAGTAACAATTAAATATATCAACTCGTCAATTTGGTGTAATTGAACTTATAAATTGCCAACCTAAAGTTAAATTTAGTAAAATATGACGGCAAGTCATTTTTATTTAAAATAAATTATTACTAGTATTTTTTTTTTTTATAAATAATGGTCGCTAGATAAGATAAAGAAGTTGACTGCTTCTATATCTTCTCCAACACTTCTTAATTGGGTTTGTTTTGTTTTTTATTTAAATAAATATTTGATATGTTAACAATTTTTACTGATTACTTTTAGGTAATCGACTATTTGATTTAATTTGATTATATTAATTTGATTGTATCAAATGGACGATTTAATTAATATGTTTAATTATAAATTGTTTAAATTTTTAAAAAAATGATTATTTTTAACATTTGAATGCCTATTTTATCTTTTTTTTTTTCCTTTATTTTTAAATTTGATTTGATAGATGATGAGTCAGGACTCAGAGCACGAGGTTGGTGAATGTGTATTCTATTTCCACTATCCAGCAAAGGAAGACCGGTGGGGCCCAGCAGAAACTTGGCGGTAGATGCAGCTCAACTGCGGCGACGATGATGATATCATGGACTATACTTTGCCTTCCACGATGAATTGTTAATATAAAATGCATTTTTATTTAAAAATATATATTTAATATATTAAAAGTTTATTTTTTTAAAAAAATATTATTTAATAATATACGGAGTATCAAATAATTAATTTTTAATATATTAAAAATGAATATTTATTCAAGATGTAATGTGGACCATGATTCACAAGATTGTCGTGTGAAGACAAATAAGAATTAATTTCAATTTTACATCTAGAAAATTAGACAAATTAAATCTTTTTTTTTTTTAATACGGGTGCTATTTTTGTAATTATCATCAATTTTACTATGCAAACTTAAACACTAAAAATATGCAATTCTCGAAATTTTCCAGGTTTTCACATTTAGTATTAACATTTTGCACATTTAATATTAACATTTTGCATATTTAGAGTTTATGACTGAGTTTTTTGTTTTATTTGGTTTAGCAGTTCACTTTTTTTTTTTTTGAAAACCAACATGCATTGCTTAATTAGAAATATCCAAAAGGATTACATCAGAAATAAAAAGAGTGGCCGCATCAACCCACTCTCTACAATCAGCAATGAACACAGCTTCCCTAGCTAGCTTATGGGCCACCATGTTCGCGGATCTCTTAACAAACACAAAGTTAATACAATCAAAGTCATTAGCTATTCTACAAATGTCCTCAAGGATTAACCCGAAAGAAGAGTTAGAATAATGATCCTTTAACCCTTGAATGACCAAAAGGGCATCTGTTTCCACAAGAACCCTATCAAACTGCAACTCCTTGAGTTATAGCAATTAAGTTCTAGAATCATTAGCAGTTCACTTTTTACTACTTAAGTTCTAGCAATTACAGTTTAGATTTTTTTCAAACCAATCAGGTAAAGGTAGATTAAAGCAAATGAGCAATAAAGTTCGGAGGGATTGAATCCCAGTACATCGGTGTCTCCTGAAAGAAGGTCACTGCAGCAAGAGCGTGGGCGCCCTGAGTATGAGCTCTAGGAATTAAACTAACCGAACAAGAATGAAAAGATGACATAATAGCCTTAGAGGCATCAATTGAAAAACCAACATAAGAAAAGAGACTAGTGTGAACCGAGGTTAACAAATTCTTGGGAGTGGAATAGTTGGTATAAACGCCAACGGTTTAGATTTAAAATTTAGCTTTTTCGTTGATATTATAGAATTTACCAGGTTTGCATATTTAGTTGTTAAAGATTGTATATTTAAGTGTTCAAGTTTGGATAGTGAAGTTGATGATAATTACAAAAATGCGATCACTTTTATTTAAAAAAAAAATATCAGATATGTCGAATTTTTACAAATGTAAGGGTGGGATTGATTCTTATTTTTCTTCCATGTGTGTGTGTGTTTATTTTTTTTTTTGAACAAATAAGTTTGTTTATTTTATAGTCATCACTTTTAAAAAGACTTAATATCCAATTTAATCTTCGACTATAGTGATTTTTTTAATGTAACCTTAAATGACTTTCTATGCTTAATTAGATAATCAACTTCAATGATTTTACTTAATTGAGTCATCAGTTAATAGAATCAATAACTAAATTGAGAAAAAACATTATAGTCGATGACTAAATTGGGTAAACCTCTATAGTCGAATACTAACTTGGGTAAAACTAATATATTCAATAACTAACTTGGGTATTGATAAAGATAAAAGTATCAAGCTATCTTAACAAATGACTCAATTTAGTAAAACAATCAAAGTTAATAACATAATTAAGCAAATAATGTCGTTTATGACTAAATAAAAAAATCACTATAATTTATGACTAAATTATGTATTAACCCCAGTTTTAAGAGTGTTTTACTTTTAAAAATTAAAGACCTCGTATCTTTTGTAAAACTATCTTTTATGTTTTACAAAATTATATTATCTCTTCTATATATTTTTAACAACATAAAAAATAGGGAAGATGTTCAAATTAACCCTCAAACTTTAGCTGAAAAGTCAATTAGCCTCATAAATTTTTTGAATGTGCAATTACACTCATCAACAATTCATTTTGATGCAATGAGGCTCAAAAACCGGCTAATGACCTTCTAGCACAGGTCATTAGTGTTCCAGCCACGCGCCAACGAATTTTCAGGCGAAAAAGTGACCAGCGAACAGTTGCCGGTTATAGAGAAGTTACAGAGAAGGCGACCACAGTGGTCGCGGTTGAGAAGGTTACCACAGTGGTCGCCTTCTCAACTGGAGAAGACGACCCCTGGGCCGCCTTCTCTGTAACTTCTCCGTGACAGGCGACTGTTCGCCTGTTACCTTTTTGCTTGAAAATTTGCCGGAGTGTGGTCGGAACACTAATGACCTGTGGTAGAAGGCCATTAACCGGTTTTTGGGTCTCATTGCATCAAAATGATTTGTTGATGAGTGTAATTGCACATTTAAAAAGTTTAGGGGGCTAATTGACTTTTCAGTTAAAGTTTGAGGGTCTATTTGACCTTTTTCCCTAAAAAATATATAACTTTACAAAATACATATGGTATTCTAATGCATGACATTGTAAAGTTTTTCTAGTTTAAAATACTCTCATTATGTAAATATTTTATCAAAACTTATCGTATTGTATGTGAGTAATGTGACACTTTGTAATAAGTTTGGATTTGATTTTTTTTTAAATGAAAAATGAAAAGAAAAGAAAAATTAACCACATAACAATAGTCACATAACTGGCTAAATTTATATGGTAAGTGTAGGGGTGTGAAGCATTTGCCTTAACGAAATTATAAATTGAATATAAGAAAAGTAAAATAAAAATAAATAATAAATTAAATTAAAATGAAAATGTAATTATAAACAATAATCGAATTTTTTTTTTTAATGTTATTATACTAGTAATAGAGTTAGCACTATTCAAAAAAAATATTAACGTGGCGGAATCAAGGGGCAACATAAAAGCAAGAATCTTACTTCATTCCTTCTTTGACCAGGTATCTAACGTGGGTCCACTTAACAAAACATTTGGTTGGCAAATGAGGCCTGCTTTTGGACAATGTTTATCTTTCATTTTAGAGAGTCACAATTATGCCGCTTAATTATAATATTTTTTACAATTTCTTTCTTTTTATTCATGATGTAATTGGTGATGACTGATTTTTTATTTTTTATTAATAAAAAGAATGTTATCCATACAAAATTAATCGTTGATCATCAAAACAAAAATGTGTTTAAAATGGTAAACATTTTAGAGTTTTCTTAATAACATTTATTTCTCTTTTGTAATTTGTGAATTATTATATAGAAACAGATTTTACGCGGTAGACATCGTCGAATAATAACAATTGTCATTTCCCGGTTACCCAAAAATAATAAATATATTTGCAAATTGCAATACACTTATTTGGTTAATTGTCATTGAGCGAAAAATGTGAAACATGTAGATTTAATTTATTAGATATAAATATAATTTTTCTATCTCACTTCTCTTTTTCTTTTTTTCTTTCTTTATTCTCCTGTCATTTATTTGTTTGTTTGGTTATTTTAAACTTTTTTTTAGAAACTATTTTAAACTTCTTTTCAAAAATAATATTGAAATAATTGTACCAACCGTCCAACCCCAATCTATTTGACCCAGTTTAAAGTATGTGCACTAAAAAACACAATAATATGCACTGCAAGGCACAACAATGTGCAATGGAAGGCAACAATCTGTACTCAAAAGAAAAATCTATGTGCTCTAGAAAAGACAACAATGTGCACTCAAATAATGAAAAATGTGCACTAAAAGAAGGCAAAATGCAGGGAAAGACAAAAAAAAATTAACTTGCACAAAATTATCATAATGCCACTATTTTTTTTAAAATATATTCACTTTAGACTCTTGATCTGGACTGGATCAATAGATAAGATTAAACCATATTTTTCATCCTAAAAAAACTTTCGCATATATATATATATATATATATATATATATATGTTTTGTCGACTTATTCTACACCTACACTTCATATAGCATTATTTGCAGGAGGCACACGTTCAAACCTTGAGTCGTTGCCATTGTTTCCGGTTACGTTTTATTCTTGTTGTCCTATTTCTTAATGTATTTCACATACTAAAAATGAGGCACCCAAAATTAATAGACTTGATTTTTCTTTTTAATTTCTATTTAATATGGAAAAGTCTTAACTCTTGAAAATATTTATGTATTATTAATTAATCTCTTCACAAATAAAAACATAAACTTGAGAAATATTTTATAAAATATTGTCCAATGGCTACTTTGTAAATGCACTATTATCATAATTAGTAATGAGTTTTTATATCCTCTGATTTTTGAGAAATCTCACAATCACTCCGGATGAACAAAGTCCTGTGACAATTTTTTTTATATCATAGTAAATAACATGTCGGTGGAGTAGTGGACCACTACTGGTTTTATTTTTTTAGGTGACCACTACTGTTGATTATTGTCCTATGGTATGTCTCATTGTCTTAAGATTCCCATGGAATCCCACCTCTTGGCGGCTCTTGCAGCACAATAGGGTCACATGTTTTTTTTTTTTTAATTGTTTATTCGTTTAGCTCTTTAAACTAACAAAAGTTCTAATTAGACCTTTCATCTCTGTTGCAATTTTTTTGAATTCTACTTCAATCTCATGACCTCCTATTTGGGAGAGTCACTACATGTCACTTGACCACAAAGTCATTGGTCTTTTATACAATTAAGTTAATTAACATGTTACATCTAGGTCACTGGTAAATTTCTTTTTTTTTTTTAATAAAAATTAATTAAAATAATAAATATATTTTAATACAAATAAATTAAAAATTAAAAAAAAACCTCTGGCGATCTCTTCTCCGTCCAGTTGGACTAAGAAGCCGGTCTGGCTTCACTGTCGAAGAGAACTTGTCTAGTTTTTTGTTTTAAAAAATAAATTTTTAAATTATTTTTAAAAAAAACAAATTATTTTTACATCCTATCCTATTTCCTTGTGTTTACCTACAAATTGAACTAATTGCACAAATTTAAGAAGTTATAGGTTTAATTGCATAAAAGTGAATAGATGAAGGGTTTAATTAGAACTTTTGTTAGTTTATGGGACTAATTGCACTTTGACTTATAGTTTAAGGACCTATTTGACACTCTTTTTTTTGAGTACTACTGACTCTGTTAGTATTTGTTCATAACTACTTTCTCAACCTAATGAAGCACAAAAAGTCAACAGTCGCCTCCACTGAAGCACAAACCCACTCCCCTCCATGTGGGAGTATAAATCGGGTGCCAATAGATCACAAGCTCTTTTGCCTTCTATTTAACACTTATCCCAACGGTTAATAGCTTAAGATCCATGCCCTTCTATATGTATTCTTGGCTTATTTTGTTTACTTCCCCACATGGCCACATACATTAGGTCGATTTTGACTTCGTTTAAAAATTTTGATTAACTTCGAACAAAGGGTAAAAAAAGACTTATGGGAAATTAAAAGTTTTTCTTTTCTTCCTTTTAAATTTAACTAATGTAATCGCCAAGCAATACTCAAATAATATTTATATTATTGGTGTTGAACTTTGATGAGACAGTAGGCTAGGTGAAGATCTGGGTACAATTGGGCTTGCATCCAACAATCTATGCTACATGGTACCGACATAAAGGAGTACAATCATTACACCATAGATCATTAGACCTAAAGTTCATTTTTAATATATTGACTATTTATTTTTAATGTATTAAAAGTTTATTATTTAGTGTACTATGTAAAAATGAACATTTATCAGTGGTCCGTATCATAATTTGCTAAAGGATTAAGGGATCAAGGTGCATGATTGAGCGAGGTGGCTGAGTGGCGATATTATTTTAACATATAATGTACATTATTCTAACTGATAATATATATTATTTTAACTCATAAAATTTAACGATGTCGTTTTGGATCGTGGTATACAGATGCATGGACATTTGCCACATATGCATTACCCACTATGTTTTCGTAATTTGTGTTGGGTCTAGCATGCAAAACCATTAAACTTTAATAATAATTTTGATATAATCTTATCACATAAATCTCAGCCACATAACTCGGATGACGTCCACCGTCACCCATGGACAAACATGTAGTGGTTGAACATTAAAAACATGCATGCCAATGGGTAAATGATTTTCAATTCTTGATTTAAAATAATAATAATAATTTTTGCACAGGCTAAAACTTCATTTGTAGTATAGTATGTCCAAGTTGTAAGACCAATCTTTAACTGAGGCCTAGGTCTAACCTAGTATATGGGCCTAGGTGACGTTTGGCCCATCTTGTGACCCCATTGGCCTAACTAATGCCGATCTCTGCAATTGTTATATTGTAACCTTGTATATATTATGTATTGTTAATAGTAAACTATCCTATAGTGTGATGATATTTAAGTTACCATTTCAAATGAGTAGTCATAAGTATAAGGTAAATTCCGGTCAATATAATTGTGTGGATCATGGTTCAGAACGATTTTGTTTTGATGTTAAAAAATAATTCTTATTTCACGCACGTGTTAAAAACTAATGGATCAAAAATTCAAGATAGGATTATTCTATATAATGGATGTGTTTAATAAAACTTATTTTAGAGCTTATAAATTAATTATTTTAAATTACAAATAAGTTATAATTCAGTTTGACAAAATAAGATTAGTTTAAAATAATAGTTTATTTTGAAATGCTACTTGGTTTCAAAATGAGTTACATGTTTTTAACATTTTTTTTTCTTTTTTATCCTTATTAATTTTCAAAAATAACACCATTTATCTTGTATAATAAAAATCCTAGTATCTAATTTTTGTTTTCTAAACACTCTTTTCCTCCCAATTCTTTAACATAAAGTAAATATATTTAAAAAAGACAATATTACTACTTTACTATGAAATGCTAGATCATAAACGTGAAAGATATATACCCTTATTTTACTTTGAAAATATAAATTTATAAACATATCCTTTTATGTCTTTTTATACTTATCATCTTATTCAATATCTAATTTTACCAAACACTTTAAAATTCAACCAATTAACTTATTAACTATTTTTTAACTTTCGAACTTTATGTTTCAGAGAGCGTGCCAAAGAAAGCCAATGCATTTTTCCAAAGTCCAATTACTATATAAAATCTTGGAAAGTGAGGGCTAGACCATCTAGCTTTGCTCAACGCATATCTGCACTAGAGGACGAAGCACGAACTACAAAAACAACAAAAATCAAATGATTCAAAGCAATAGTATTAAAAATATTATTTTATTTTAATTTTTTTTATACAAATAAATATAAAATGTTCCAAAAAATAGAAAGTTGTAAGCGTTTAATACTGTACTTAAGTTAAGATCTTAACTTCACCGAAACGAGCTCCATATTGAGGTATCACTCTACAATCTCTTGTGAGATTGATGATGGATCGCTGAAATCCATTGACATTGTACCAAATTTTATCAAGCACTAGTTAACATTTTCTTAGGCGTGCACATATAAATGGACATCTTCACTGTGGTCATTTTCTAACACTTCAATGAAAACACCAAATGATACGATATTCAAGTCGAGACCCTAATTTCATCATAAAAGCTAGGGGTGAACAAGATCCGCCAAAGTCGCTCCCATTCAATCCGCTTATACTTAAAATGGATGGGATGAGGATCCATGTAGTGAAAATTCACTACTAGTAAATTGTATGCGGATGTGACTTCTCAAAATTCTTTGTATCCAATATACTAGTGTTACACACACACACATAGTATATACAAAAGCCTAGTAGAGTAGTAGGTCATTGTTGAGTGTTTTGTGACCCGTGTAGCTCAAATCTAAATTTATAATCATTTTTAATTATTATACATTTAGTATAGGGTTTCAGGTATCTCTTTCTCAATTGTTGTTTTTTACTTTCCGCATTCTTCACTCTTCAAGTCATATTTGTTCTTCTTCACCGCGTCACAATCACAAAGTCAATAACACTATGCTGAAGATGAATGAATATTTATAATTTAAATTTGTTTGAGTTTTAAATTAGTTATGTTTAATTTTAAAATTGGATATCTTGTGTGTGTGTGTTTGTGTTTTTTTTTTTTTTTTTGAATTGGACTTTTGAAAAAATTGTGATTTTAATTTGATTTTTGAATACTTGAAATACTGTATTATAATATATTTTATATTTAAACTTAAAATCCGGCCTCCTATTTGTATTCAATCGATCAAATTCATCACTAGCGGATCCGATTAGATTGTGTCCACACCCTTAGTGGATGTAAATGTGGAATGCAAATGTGATTTTTCAAATTGACTTTTAGCGGATTTGTATGCTGATTCATATCAGATTCTCAAATTCGCTCCAATATGCTCGCACTCACCCCTAATAAAAACTAACTCGTTCAACAATAGAGATTTGACCTTAAATTAAGAACCACACTCCTTACTCTCTTGTGCAATTGATATGAGATTGTATTATAATCCTTTGAAACTCATTGCAAATTTATAGATGATCATCAACACATTTCTACGCTACCCCCACTCATAAAAATTTATAAAATTTCCACTTTATCACAAATATTAAAATAGTTAAATTCGATTTGACTCGAGAATTTTTAAAAATATACATGTGTATATACTTGCGTACAATAATCAAACATTCAAAACAATTTGTAATAGAAAACATGCGCATATCACTAACACGTTATCACATTTTCCTACTCCTAAATTGGCGTGTAATATATTCAATCATTTTAATTTTTTTTTTAGTACTACTGCATCTAGTACAATGTATTATATGCTTATACTTTATCAACTTATTGAAGTATAAATAATCAATATATATATTAGAGCATCTTCATCAGTGATTTTCTTTTCCTTTTTTTTTTTCTTGGTGGTTTTTGAGATGCCAACTTGGAGATAGAGGAGAGAAAGAGAAGAAGAAATAAAAGGAAAAAAAAAAAGAAAAGGAAGCCAATAAAAAAACAAAAGACTTAACGCACCCGACTGGGCGTTTGTTGTGCACGAAACACGCTTCATTGCAATTGTCCTCTAATTTTTCTCTCTACTGGCGAGTCCCCCAAAAAATCTCAAGTTATATCCAAATTTCTCTCACTTAACTTGTCTTTCCTCCACCTCATATTGGACCTCACAAAAAAATCAAGAAAAAATCATAAATGGGATGCCCTTATCCGTCCATACTTCTCAATTTGAATTACAAAGAGTCATTGAGCTAAAAGCTATTTGGACAATCTTTTTAATTTTAAGCAAAAAAATTTAATTATATATAGATTGAATTGAACATAATTCATAATTTAAAACTTGAAAAGGACAATGGTATTGGAGTGTGGGTTTAGGGGTTTCTACCTACACTTAAAATACAGTATTAGTTTATAATAGTTTACATCATCAAACACTACCCCCCTCCAAAAAAACAAAAACAAACAAAAAACAAAACAGCAAAATATTAACATATTTAGTTTGGATTAAATTAAAGACCTACAAATTTAAATAATTACTTATAGAATTCCGTTAGTAAATTAAATATCTATAAATTTCAAGGGAAAAGAGTTAAATACTCTCCCGAACTTTACCTAAAAAATCAGTTAAGCCCCAACCTTTTGAAAGTTACAATTAGGTATATAAACATGTTGATTTAGTGCATCAATACCCAAATATCTGTTAGTGACATGTAATAACATGTCTCTAGGTTGTCCGGTCATATTCCAGTGGCGAAAATCGACGACGACGACCAACGCATCGCCGAAGAAGGGTTTGTCGCCTTCTCTAGTCGATTTGAGATGGCAGCTGATGACGGAGATGGCGACCAAAATGGTCACCTTCTCTGTCACTTGGAGATGACAACTAGTTTAATTTGGTCGTTATCTCTATTCGCCGAAGAAGGCAACCAACCCTTCTCCGACGACGTGTTGGTTGCCGTCGTCGATTTTTATCACCGGAATATGGCCGGACAACCTAGTGACCTGTTATTAAATCTACAAGTTTAATATACCTAATTGCAGTTTTCAAAAGTTCAGGAGCCTAATTGACTTTTTAGGTAAAGTTGGGGATGTATATTTGACCATTTTCTCAAATTTTAATGAATCATCTATACAATTTTTTTTATAGGTAAATTCAATATTTCTTATAATGACAATTATTAAGAATTAAAACTCAAAATAATGTGACCAAATGAGACAAAAAAGTCAACACCCCAAAGATCATAGTTCAATCTCCAATAGGGCCATAGAGAATCTAACTTTTAACGACTACGAGGATTGAGCTTCTCTTGCTGAGTTTACAAGTGTTTCCACAAGGAATACAATCACTTTAATTTTAGCTACTGATTGTGAGGGAGCGACATGATTACATTTGAATTTTATAATAAAAAATGGAAGTTTCCATACAATTATAATGTATTAAACTAAATTAAAACCTACCTGGTCTAACTTTCGAGGAAGGTTCATATTCTAGGTGGGGTAGGTAGCTTGATGCATACACAACTGCATGTTCACTGCAACGGGAAAGTGACTGGGAAAAGTTTGAGATCTTTCCCTACATTACAATAAAATTAATTTCTTTCAGTATCATAACTTCACTTTCACAGCTACTTTTTTCTTGCTAAGAAAAATTAACTGCTCAAATAATAGCCACTATTATCTGCTAGGCAGCACTGATCAACTGTAGATAAAAAAAAAAAAAAAAAAAGAAAAAGGCCAACTAAGCTGTACTTTTCCACAGCTTCATTTTAATGGTAACTCTTTTTACTCACTTCCACCTAGCTCTATGTATTTTTTTTTTTATTTTTTCAATAACAACATAAATATCAATATTTGTAAGAGGGATAATAATTTTTTTTTGAAAAGAAGACATCCACAGACTGAACATTACAAAGAAAGATTGGAGGATTAGAAAATCACTCCAAGCAATAAGACATAAAAATAGACTTTCTAGCAACATTGTGGGTAGCCATGTTCGCTGATCGACAAGTAAAAGATAAAAACACATGAGAAAATTCACTCAATAAGTTTTTAATATCTCCTAAAATCAAATGAAATGAAGACTCTCTTCTAGTTTGAGAAATACTTTGTACCACATGAAGATAGTTACTTTCCACATTTGTCCACATTAATAATTTAATATCAAATAGTTGTGTGCTTGAAAGTAGGGAATAAGAGCAAACTCATCTCTAAAAGGGATGAACTTGCTATCTGAGGTGACAACATAAATTTTATTTTATTTTTCTTATGTTATTTGTTCATGTGTAATGCAAGTCTTTCATTAGTTGAAAGGATTATATTGCAAGTACTATATATGCTAATTGCTAAGTACAGTAGTTTTTTTGCAACAATTTTTTTGACTTTTTTCATTATTATTATTATTATTATTATATATTTTATTATTTTAAATGTTAATAATATTATTATATTATATTTTGAAAATGAGTAGAAATTTCAAGAGATAATATTGAATTGTAAAAATTATAGTAAAGTAGTAGTGGTGTCCACTTTCCAAAAAAAAAAAAGAAGATAGTTTGAGTTGATCATTTTAATTTGAGTTGTCCAGCTATAAGGAATATAATTTAAACTAGTTACTAGGAATTTTTTGACAGCTAGAGTCATAAGGCAGGTGAGTTTCACCTCGAGCGCGCGCCTGCACTTTCGAATAGCAATTAATCAATACGTTAAATCCTAAAGAATAAAATGAGAGTAAAGTTGTAAATCAAACGTCGTTGTCTTCACAGGTTCTCCATTAAAGCACTATAAGGATTAGGGAAAGTGAGGGTAAGCTTGCATGCAATTGTGCAAACACCCTATCACTTTTTTTCTTCTTTTTTGTGGAAAGAAAAGAAAAGCTTTTTGATATGGTTCGTAGTCAAAGACGTAGGAAGCTTCACAAAGAATGAACAGACCAATAAAGAAGAAAGTTTTTCCCTTTTTACGCTGTTTATGATTATTTCTGGTGATGTGTAGTGACGTTGATGTGGGTGGAAAATAAAATACAGTGAATATTTGTACACAAAAAAAATGATTAATTAAAAATATGTTTAGAATTATATTATTTATATTTTATTTTTTAATATTATTTGAAAGCTTTAAAATACATTTTCAAATAAGAAAAGAAAAAGTTGGATTGGTAAGTTGTAACAAGACATGTAGAGTGAAAGAGAGTGACTATTGTCACAAACAAGAAAAGAGGAAGAAAGTGTTAGAAATTTTCAATTGACATTAATAATTACGAGAAAATTGAGAAAAATTCTCATTGAAAGTTCATGGAAGCTTAGAAGTGCACTATTCTTATAACATTTTGATATCAAATAGTCAAAACTTTATATACGTATCAAATGTCATAAGATTTCTTGTAGAAATATCAAAATTTAAAATAAAAATCTATAATTATGTCTTTCATTTCTCTTATATTTTATTTTTCAAATGTATGTACATGTATGTTTTTGCTTTCTTTGTTTATTATTTTTAAAAGAAAAATGATAAAAAGAATTAAATAAAACAAATCAAATCGAAAATACATACAAGACTAATGGAAGGAGTTCCAAACCTTCAAACCAGGTTGAGAGTGTGAGGTTAGAGCATGAGTCACAAATTTACTGATTTTTTAATATGACGAGAAAATTGTTACCAATCAAATAAACTACAAACATATAATCTTTTAAAACTACACCAACAAAAGACGAATCATTAGCTATACTGACATACCTTAGTATTCTCGTAAGTATTAAAGACAAATGTTTGGTATAATCAAGAGATTATAAAGGACACACATAATTATATTAAATCACATATATACTTAATACGGTGCAGAGGTAGATAGGTTTTGGTGTTGGTACGTACTATATATCTCTTAAAAAGGCAATAGTGGTCCATTGGTTTAATTTATTTCTTACATAGAGATGATATGATCCACTTCGATTATTACACAACAACCAAAGCAATGCCATAACTGAACAAATTGTACTTGTGTTTCATACATATGTATTGTTTTAACATGATCTTGGTCCCATGTTTTGTTTTAAATATTATTCCAACAATTCGAGGGAAAAAAATGACAAAAGAGTAAGTAGTATATCTTTGTTTGGGTGTTCATTTCAATGAAAGATGGTAATAATCACAACTTCAACAAAATAGTACAAAGCATATATGTATGGATATATATATGTGATTGCCCCGAGAGGGTATAATAGGAATTGAAACCTGCACCCGTACCAGGGATATGAAATACCCCGGGTACCCTATTGCTTTCTTGGTGAATATGAACATGTGGTGTCTAAGCTATGAATATTAGTAAATTAAGACCTAATTTTGGAAGGTAATAATTAAGAGGGATGAGGGATAGATGATCAGAGCCAGTCATCAAGTTCTGGTGGGGGATAGTTGAGGACCATTGTGAGCCACTCATCATCATCTTCATCATTGGAATCCAGTCCATCGTAGCCGTCCATTCTCATCATCTCCTCTTCCTTGCCGCCACCCTGCATGCTGATAACGCCGCACTGTTTCACTTCCGCCGCGCGCGGCGGCCCGTTTGCGCCGCCGCCGTTAACTTCCGCCGGGAAACCCGCCGCGCCGAGACCGGAAAACACGCCTTTGATCGGCGGCACGAGCGCGTCCACTCCACCGCCGAGTGTGAAATCGGCAGCGCCGCCCCCTCCGCCGCTCATCTCAATGCCGGCCATCACCGTCGATCCCGAACCGGAAAATGCCGGCCCGCAGCTCTCTCCGACCATTAAACCGGCCGGCGAGGGAAAAGAACCGGGAACCGGAACCGGTCCGTTTATCTCTTTCAACAGCTCATGCATTACCTTCTCCACCATCTCCTCCTCCACCTCCGGCAGAATCTCATCGTCGGCGTCACATATCCAGGAGCTGATATCACCGGAAACTCCGGTCATCGGTTCCGGCGAGTTTCCGGCCATGTTTTTCCTTAACAGAGAAGAGATGGAGAGACAGAAAAGTGAGAAAGGCATTTGGTGGTACGTTAGTATTAATAGTTGGAGTGCCAGCGTGGCTGGAATTGACACGTAAGAAGAAGGTCGTGGTCGTGTTGACGTGGCATATCTTTTCTGAGTAACTGCGAGTCACGTGACCTTTAGCATAAACAAACAAAGGTTTCGGTGGATATACGTTTGTTTATTATGGAAACAAATAGAAAGGGATATTTTCACTTTGACCCATTTTCATTTTCTACACCAGTCCCTCAACTTACATTGTCCATTCCATTTTATCTTTTTAATTAATTAATATTAGACTAGTGAAAATGCACAATTTTTTTCTCTATTATTTATGCCTTTTATCCATCTATATAGTGATGAAATTTTTTACTAAGTAAAGAGTGAAAACATGAATAATTATAAGCATTGTGTTATGGTTATTTAGCTTAATCAGTCCAAGTAAATTAAATACAGAGTATTATATTATGATTTAAGAACATATGTCTCAATTTATGATGGTCTGATCTATATTTAGAGAAATGAGGGTGATGATTTCATTGGCGACTTCTCTTTTAATATTAGCAAGTGCAACACATTTGAGACTGAGTTTTCGAGTTTTTTTTAATTAAAAGGACTCGGGGAGGCATGGTGAAGCAAATATCGGAGAGCCTAGATTGAGACGGATTCGTAGGCAGCGTATGCCATTAGAAACCACAATACCACCTTTGACCATCCATTCTCATCCAAAAAGATGGATTATATTTAATATAATGGATAATTTTGTATATGCTCATGGAAGTAATCAAAAATTTTCTTTTTTTACTTTATGAACGTTTATACCAATAATTTCACTTTTTAAGTTGTTATGTTAAATCATATAGAAGTGACTTCAACAACTTTTGTAACTTATTGGCCTATTGAACTAAAATTCAAGTAGCTCATAATGTATGATTAATGATGGTCTATTCAATAAAGTGTAATTAGTTAGGTAGTCATCCACGATCCACTATTCGACCCACATAGTACTATATAGACCACAATAAAAAAATATTTTTAATATACTAAAAGTACATTATTTGTGTACTGAATATACATTATATATACAAAATAATGTACTTTTAGTACTCAAATAATGTACTATTTCTAAATACATTGTAAATTTTTAATATGCTAAAAGTAAATTATTTATATACTAAATATAGATTATTTAATAATATGGCCTACATAATAATAATTGCCACTATTCTCAAGTTAAATAATTACCAATTTCTTTTACATCATTGCATTATCCTAGTGAAAATATATGAAAATCACGTGATTCTCAAAATTCATATTATAGTCGCAATTATTATTGTGGTGAAATTAGTTCAACTTTAACTATAAAGAATTGCAATTAACCCTAAATTTTCATGTTCAATTACTCCGTATAAAATTTAAGGAAATTGTACTGTTGAATAAAATTTAATATCTATGTGTAACTTTTTTTTTTTTTAAAGAAAGATTTAATTCATTAAATCAGACTGAAGGCAATCAACAAGATAAGGGGGGTAATCGAGCCACTTCCCGCAACCTAACAGAGAAACGGCTTCCCGAGCAACAATATGGGTAACATGATTCGCAGATGGCTTAGCAAAATATAAGTCAATAGTACACCATCAATCATGGATGCTACTCTTTAACATCATTAATAACAAAACCAAAATAAAAATTAAAAGAGTCTAAACGTAAAGCATTATAAACAATTTGGGAATCACATCCACATCTCCCATACCTGTCCCTTTCAACCAGATGAGAGCCTCTCTAATACAAACTGCTTAAGCTTCCTTGGCCCCATAATTACCCATAACACGCTTCCTTTTGCTTCCAAAAACCACCTGCCATCATCTCGTAATACCCAACCCAAGCGCATAACATTATTACCTTCGTCAAAAGCAGCATCAGTATTCAATTTAATTCGGCCAATACTTGGTGGTTTCCAACGAACATTTCCAAGTCCTTTATCCACAATCCCTTGTCCTTTATCCTGCGTAGCTCTCTAGTTTGACATATATGAAAGAACCAAACTAGTAACCAGATTCGAACCCGATCTACACAGTAATGCTAGCAAAGCAAAGCTTCTCAACTATTTTTGAGTTGGTCGCAAAGCTTCTCAACTATTTTTGAGTTGGTTGACCAGTTGAGTTGTATTTTGGGAGTCAGTTTAAGAAAACATGATTTGATATATGAGTGTCCATACTTGCACCAAATATGAAATTAGACAATTCTAAGCCGTTAATCTTCAACAAAAGAGAGTGCAGGTTCCTGGAGTTTGCAGATTATATGCCTGAAGCAAATGGATACCATTAACATGGAAGCATATATTATATGAACTTTGATTATCTTAAAGTCATATATGTATCAAGAGGAAATCCACTCCACCCTTACATTCTCACATCCAGTCTCACTTCAACTTGCAACACCTACCTCATAGTAGTTACGTTAAAACAATTCATTCTTATAAAAGAAGCAAAATCAATAAATCAATATTCACCAATTGCAGCACAGTTATAAGATTTCTTGACCACTCACAGAAACTTCAACATCAATTTCTTCTTTAATATCACTAAAAGTTGAGTGTCTATTAACTCAGAATTTTTCCAGCTTCAATTCGAACCCTTAACCTCTCCGGAAACTCTTGAGTAGCCTGAAATCGGTGTGTCTCATCAATCACCTAAGCCTCTGGCTAGGTTCGTGCTTCCATCAAGATGAGCTCTAATAATACCATGAAAAGAACAGAATTGCAAAAGGAAGAAGAAGGAAAGCACAAGGAATTGAAGGAGAAGAAGAAGTGCAGGGAGGATGGAGAGAGAATTGAATTGAGAAAAAAAAAAGATAACAATTCTTATTAATCTCCAAGCCTAATCCCATTAAATAAGAAGAAGGAAAATATCTAATAACAAATTAAAGCAGCTAATAGACTTAAATTGTTGAATGGCACTTCGATCGCCTCTTATTTCTTCCTTTCAGGGGGATATTACATAATTTGCAGCATTCGCAGCATTTCTTCATCACTTCTTCCAGCCGGACTCGATGAATTGGATCCCTCAGGGAATCGCGCCTTCGATATTCAATGCACGGACATTCCCGAAGAGGGCGTCCAGGAAAGAGGCGGCCATCAGCATGATAATGATGATAATAATAATAATAATAATAACAATGATAAGAATCTCCTAACGTCTTCTTCTGTGTTCTATTATTCGCCTCATCATCTCTTGGGGGGTTACATAATTTGCAGCATTCACAGCATTTTTGCTCCACTTCTACTCGTAGGTGGTGATTAGCACCCCTTCGAAATCGAATGCACGGACAACATTCGGGACGACGCCTTAGAGCATTACAATCATAATAATAATAACAATGATAAGCCTTTTGTGTTCCATTATTATTTGCCTTCATATCATTCCATTCTTCCATAATCCTGGACGCACACAATAATATACTCCAATTGAAAAGTAAGTATAATAACATCAAGTGGAAGAGATAGAATTGAAGTATATTGTTTTTGACCAAAAAAAAAAAAGAAGCTGACTAATTAAGAGATGGATCGGAGGGAGATTTAATTACAATTATTACATACATACCGGTTCAAGCTGGCCATGAATTCGGCTAAATGCTCCAGGAACACAGTAGATCTCTCCATATAGTATTCCAAGTTGCAAAGGAATTGTTTAAAGTCAAAGTTGTCATAGAATTGATGAAACCAGTCGGCAAGGAATTGTTTAAAATCGTTAAGGTTGTCATAGAATCGATGAAACCAGACCGCAAGGAATTGTTTAAAGTGGTTAAGGTTGTCACAGAATCGATGAAACCAGTCCTCAAGGAATTTACAGCATTTCTGCAGAGCCTTATTTTCAGAATCTCCCTTCACCTCCTCCACATCTATTTCTACTTCTTCGCTATACCCCTCCGTCTGCCAGACTTGGGTATAACCATTGGGATTCGGATAAAATTGAGGACGGCTTAGAGGAACGGCGCCTCTATAACCATAACCATTCGGATAAAATTGGAAAGGAACTCCGGTGGTATAACCATAACCATTCGGAAAATTTGAGGGAAAAAATTGGGAACGGTACGGAGGAAAAGGAGCGCCGCCGTTGTCGGCGATCACCGTCTGCACACTCACGTATCTTTGCACACTCACGTATCGAAGAAAACCTGCCATGCCTCTCAATATTCTTAAACTCAATTATCTTCTTTAGGGCTTCAAGTCAAAATAAGGTCATGTATATTATAAAGACTAGAACAACAAATATGATTACTTGGGAAAAAAGAAATATAATTACTTGGGAAGAAAGAAGTATAATTACAAAAGGAATATAAAACATAACCAACAAATTGCCTATTATAATAGAAAAATCATACAAATTTATACTTCTATAAATATATGTTTTAACAAAGGTATAATATTATTATAGTTAAGTAATTAATTCTATGTACTAACTGATTAAACAATGTACTAAGGCTGTCCTCAACCCTGCCAATGCCTCCCTTTCTAATCTATGTGGCAAGAGATTTTATTATTATTTAATGTCATGTGTGTTGCAATAGGAGAGAGAAACTGCTAAATTAGCAAGAAGAGAGAGAATGTGAAAGTGGGAGAAAAAACATGGTAAATATGATTTGTTTACTTTTTAAAATTTTTTTATTTCTTATTATATTATTTAGCTATTATATTTATAATATAATATGAAAATGGGCTCACTTTTAAAAGTAACAGAATATTGTAGGGATGTATAATAAAAAGTGAAGAATTTACAAATTTGATCATGTGGAAGTGGGACCCATTTTAAAAAGTAAGAGAAATTTCTACGTTAAGGATAGCCTAACTGATCAAAATTAATATATGTACCGAAATAATAATTATTTATTAACATAATTTCCTAATATAATTGTCTTATTTACACTTTCTTTTTGAAAATCGTACAAATTATTGTGAAGTTATTACATTTTCATTACTAAGGAAAAGCTTGAATTTGATTGGGATAGTGATTGAGGGAGAAGTTAAGAAAGGTGTTTTACACTTTTACCTTCAAAATTAACACTTCCTAAATAGATTATTTAATGAAGGGCTAAATTTGTAACAAAATTGATAGTCACTAGTACGGAAATAGGTGACGCCGAAAGTAAAGACTTTTCGCAACACTTGTCACTGTATCATGGAAAGTATAGAATCCGCTATATATATATATATATATATATATATATATATATAAAAAACAACTTCTTTTTTTTTTTAGAATATCTTTCCATTAACTCAATACTTTCAATAATACAAATTTAATCAGAACAAAAAACAAAAAAATTTGTTTGGAAACATACTCAAACTTCATTGCTCAAAAGCAGCTCCTTCTCATCAGCTTGCTTTTGTGAACATACACAACCCACAAGTAATTTGTAAAACCCATCACGCACCCACGGCCACTCGATATGATTTTATAAAAGTTGACATTTCTTCGATTCAATCTTGAAATTCTATGACTTCTAATTAATAAAATCCAGCTAAGATAAGGAAAAATATATGTAGATTTCTCCTTACCCTCATCTTGAGGAAGAGACACAGTTGAAATAGATGAATTGTGTAACTGATATGCCAAATATTTTATCACCCAAAACTCCTATGCTTATGCAGTTTTGATGTTGGATTCAGTGGCACAATATAATTCATCATTCTTCCATCAAAAGCATAAGATCTGAATAGCTTAAAAATATACTCATATATAAATTAGAGGAGTTGCTTGGTCTCAGGTATTACACACCTCAAAGTTCTGCACTTCACTACAAAAAAAAAAGTTATTTAATGACATAAATTTAGCGGCAATTTAATATAACCGTAGCTATATAAATATTTGACGACGATTATGTTAACCACTACTATTTAAATGTGAAAACTTAATTCATGACATATAAGCACAATTAATTCGTGATAGTTGCTTATAACCGCCACTAAGTATTAGCGGCGGTTGCTTATAACCTTTGCTAAGTATTAACTTAACATTTTAACCAATTTAAGTATTTTAAAAACAATTTGTCTCTAAAACTTTCCCAAGTCACAACCCTCCGCCAGTTTGCCCTAAGTAACAAAATAACCGCCGGTATATGACCTTTTTGGTGTATAGTTTGCTGCATCCACATCGTGGCATCCCAGTAATTAATGCCCATTTCTTCCCAATATTTTCAAAAATAGTTAGTCAAAATAGAGACAGATTTCAAAGTTTGAACAACAAAACACGTGTAAAGTACGAACAATTTTACAAAATCATAAAACGAATTAGCTTTCATTTCATATCATATAAACAAGAGCATACAAAACCAAACATACAAAACATTTGTACTGTAAACTTCAATCGTGAGATAATATCCTTACCTGAGTAACCAAGATAACAGTACGAATAATACACTAGGCCTGGGTCACATGGACTGACCCAAGAGAGCAACTGATCATGAAAACCCAAAANACTGATCAACTGTAGATAAAAAAAAAAAAAAAAGAAGAAAAAGGCCAACTAAGCTGTACTTTTCCACAGCTTCATTTTAATGGTAACTCTTTTTACTCACTTCCACCTAGCTCTATGTATTTTTTTTTTTATTTTTTCAATAACAACATAAATATCAATATTTGTAAGAGGGATAATAATTTTTTTTTGAAAAGAAGACATCCACAGACTGAACATTACAAAGAAAGATTGGAGGATTAGAAAATCACTCCAAGCAATAAGACATAAAAATAGACTTTCTAGCAACATTGTGGGTAGCCATGTTCGCTGATCGACAAGTAAAAGATAAAAACACATGAGAAAATTCACTCAATAAGTTTTTAATATCTCCTAAAATCAAATGAAATGAAGACTCTCTTCTAGTTTGAGAAATACTTTGTACCACATGAAGATAGTTACTTTCCACATTTGTCCACATTAATAATTTAATATCAAATAGTTGTGTGCTTGAAAGTAGGGAATAAGAGCAAACTCATCTCTAAAAGGGATGAACTTGCTATCTGAGGTGACAACATAAATTTTATTTTATTTTTCTTATGTTATTTGTTCATGTGTAATGCAAGTCTTTCATTAGTTGAAAGGATTATATTGCAAGTACTATATATGCTAATTGCTAAGTACAGTAGTTTTTTTGCAACAATTTTTTTGACTTTTTTCATTATTATTATTATTATTATTATATATTTTATTATTTTAAATGTTAATAATATTATTATATTATATTTTGAAAATGAGTAGAAATTTCAAGAGATAATATTGAATTGTAAAAATTATAGTAAAGTAGTAGTGGTGTCCACTTTCCAAAAAAAAAAAAGAAGATAGTTTGAGTTGATCATTTTAATTTGAGTTGTCCAGCTATAAGGAATATAATTTAAACTAGTTACTAGGAATTTTTTGACAGCTAGAGTCATAAGGCAGGTGAGTTTCACCTCGAGCGCGCGCCTGCACTTTCGAATAGCAATTAATCAATACGTTAAATCCTAAAGAATAAAATGAGAGTAAAGTTGTAAATCAAACGTCGTTGTCTTCACAGGTTCTCCATTAAAGCACTATAAGGATTAGGGAAAGTGAGGGTAAGCTTGCATGCAATTGTGCAAACACCCTATCACTTTTTTTCTTCTTTTTTGTGGAAAGAAAAGAAAAGCTTTTTGATATGGTTCGTAGTCAAAGACGTAGGAAGCTTCACAAAGAATGAACAGACCAATAAAGAAGAAAGTTTTTCCCTTTTTACGCTGTTTATGATTATTTCTGGTGATGTGTAGTGACGTTGATGTGGGTGGAAAATAAAATACAGTGAATATTTGTACACAAAAAAAATGATTAATTAAAAATATGTTTAGAATTATATTATTTATATTTTATTTTTTAATATTATTTGAAAGCTTTAAAATACATTTTCAAATAAGAAAAGAAAAAGTTGGATTGGTAAGTTGTAACAAGACATGTAGAGTGAAAGAGAGTGACTATTGTCACAAACAAGAAAAGAGGAAGAAAGTGTTAGAAATTTTCAATTGACATTAATAATTACGAGAAAATTGAGAAAAATTCTCATTGAAAGTTCATGGAAGCTTAGAAGTGCACTATTCTTATAACATTTTGATATCAAATAGTCAAAACTTTATATACGTATCAAATGTCATAAGATTTCTTGTAGAAATATCAAAATTTAAAATAAAAATCTATAATTATGTCTTTCATTTCTCTTATATTTTATTTTTCAAATGTATGTACATGTATGTTTTTGCTTTCTTTGTTTATTATTTTTAAAAGAAAAATGATAAAAAGAATTAAATAAAACAAATCAAATCGAAAATACATACAAGACTAATGGAAGGAGTTCCAAACCTTCAAACCAGGTTGAGAGTGTGAGGTTAGAGCATGAGTCACAAATTTACTGATTTTTTAATATGACGAGAAAATTGTTACCAATCAAATAAACTACAAACATATAATCTTTTAAAACTACACCAACAAAAGACGAATCATTAGCTATACTGACATACCTTAGTATTCTCGTAAGTATTAAAGACAAATGTTTGGTATAATCAAGAGATTATAAAGGACACACATAATTATATTAAATCACATATATACTTAATACGGTGCAGAGGTAGATAGGTTTTGGTGTTGGTACGTACTATATATCTCTTAAAAAGGCAATAGTGGTCCATTGGTTTAATTTATTTCTTACATAGAGATGATATGATCCACTTCGATTATTACACAACAACCAAAGCAATGCCATAACTGAACAAATTGTACTTGTGTTTCATACATATGTATTGTTTTAACATGATCTTGGTCCCATGTTTTGTTTTAAATATTATTCCAACAATTCGAGGGAAAAAAATGACAAAAGAGTAAGTAGTATATCTTTGTTTGGGTGTTCATTTCAATGAAAGATGGTAATAATCACAACTTCAACAAAATAGTACAAAGCATATATGTATGGATATATATATGTGATTGCCCCGAGAGGGTATAATAGGAATTGAAACCTGCACCCGTACCAGGGATATGAAATACCCCGGGTACCCTATTGCTTTCTTGGTGAATATGAACATGTGGTGTCTAAGCTATGAATATTAGTAAATTAAGACCTAATTTTGGAAGGTAATAATTAAGAGGGATGAGGGATAGATGATCAGAGCCAGTCATCAAGTTCTGGTGGGGGATAGTTGAGGACCATTGTGAGCCACTCATCATCATCTTCATCATTGGAATCCAGTCCATCGTAGCCGTCCATTCTCATCATCTCCTCTTCCTTGCCGCCACCCTGCATGCTGATAACGCCGCACTGTTTCACTTCCGCCGCGCGCGGCGGCCCGTTTGCGCCGCCGCCGTTAACTTCCGCCGGGAAACCCGCCGCGCCGAGACCGGAAAACACGCCTTTGATCGGCGGCACGAGCGCGTCCACTCCACCGCCGAGTGTGAAATCGGCAGCGCCGCCCCCTCCGCCGCTCATCTCAATGCCGGCCATCACCGTCGATCCCGAACCGGAAAATGCCGGCCCGCAGCTCTCTCCGACCATTAAACCGGCCGGCGAGGGAAAAGAACCGGGAACCGGAACCGGTCCGTTTATCTCTTTCAACAGCTCATGCATTACCTTCTCCACCATCTCCTCCTCCACCTCCGGCAGAATCTCATCGTCGGCGTCACATATCCAGGAGCTGATATCACCGGAAACTCCGGTCATCGGTTCCGGCGAGTTTCCGGCCATGTTTTTCCTTAACAGAGAAGAGATGGAGAGACAGAAAAGTGAGAAAGGCATTTGGTGGTACGTTAGTATTAATAGTTGGAGTGCCAGCGTGGCTGGAATTGACACGTAAGAAGAAGGTCGTGGTCGTGTTGACGTGGCATATCTTTTCTGAGTAACTGCGAGTCACGTGACCTTTAGCATAAACAAACAAAGGTTTCGGTGGATATACGTTTGTTTATTATGGAAACAAATAGAAAGGGATATTTTCACTTTGACCCATTTTCATTTTCTACACCAGTCCCTCAACTTACATTGTCCATTCCATTTTATCTTTTTAATTAATTAATATTAGACTAGTGAAAATGCACAATTTTTTTCTCTATTATTTATGCCTTTTATCCATCTATATAGTGATGAAATTTTTTACTAAGTAAAGAGTGAAAACATGAATAATTATAAGCATTGTGTTATGGTTATTTAGCTTAATCAGTCCAAGTAAATTAAATACAGAGTATTATATTATGATTTAAGAACATATGTCTCAATTTATGATGGTCTGATCTATATTTAGAGAAATGAGGGTGATGATTTCATTGGCGACTTCTCTTTTAATATTAGCAAGTGCAACACATTTGAGACTGAGTTTTCGAGTTTTTTTTAATTAAAAGGACTCGGGGAGGCATGGTGAAGCAAATATCGGAGAGCCTAGATTGAGACGGATTCGTAGGCAGCGTATGCCATTAGAAACCACAATACCACCTTTGACCATCCATTCTCATCCAAAAAGATGGATTATATTTAATATAATGGATAATTTTGTATATGCTCATGGAAGTAATCAAAAATTTTCTTTTTTTACTTTATGAACGTTTATACCAATAATTTCACTTTTTAAGTTGTTATGTTAAATCATATAGAAGTGACTTCAACAACTTTTGTAACTTATTGGCCTATTGAACTAAAATTCAAGTAGCTCATAATGTATGATTAATGATGGTCTATTCAATAAAGTGTAATTAGTTAGGTAGTCATCCACGATCCACTATTCGACCCACATAGTACTATATAGACCACAATAAAAAAATATTTTTAATATACTAAAAGTACATTATTTGTGTACTGAATATACATTATATATACAAAATAATGTACTTTTAGTACTCAAATAATGTACTATTTCTAAATACATTGTAAATTTTTAATATGCTAAAAGTAAATTATTTATATACTAAATATAGATTATTTAATAATATGGCCTACATAATAATAATTGCCACTATTCTCAAGTTAAATAATTACCAATTTCTTTTACATCATTGCATTATCCTAGTGAAAATATATGAAAATCACGTGATTCTCAAAATTCATATTATAGTCGCAATTATTATTGTGGTGAAATTAGTTCAACTTTAACTATAAAGAATTGCAATTAACCCTAAATTTTCATGTTCAATTACTCCGTATAAAATTTAAGGAAATTGTACTGTTGAATAAAATTTAATATCTATGTGTAACTTTTTTTTTTTTTAAAGAAAGATTTAATTCATTAAATCAGACTGAAGGCAATCAACAAGATAAGGGGGGTAATCGAGCCACTTCCCGCAACCTAACAGAGAAACGGCTTCCCGAGCAACAATATGGGTAACATGATTCGCAGATGGCTTAGCAAAATATAAGTCAATAGTACACCATCAATCATGGATGCTACTCTTTAACATCATTAATAACAAAACCAAAATAAAAATTAAAAGAGTCTAAACGTAAAGCATTATAAACAATTTGGGAATCACATCCACATCTCCCATACCTGTCCCTTTCAACCAGATGAGAGCCTCTCTAATACAAACTGCTTAAGCTTCCTTGGCCCCATAATTACCCATAACACGCTTCCTTTTGCTTCCAAAAACCACCTGCCATCATCTCGTAATACCCAACCCAAGCGCATAACATTATTACCTTCGTCAAAAGCAGCATCAGTATTCAATTTAATTCGGCCAATACTTGGTGGTTTCCAACGAACATTTCCAAGTCCTTTATCCACAATCCCTTGTCCTTTATCCTGCGTAGCTCTCTAGTTTGACATATATGAAAGAACCAAACTAGTAACCAGATTCGAACCCGATCTACACAGTAATGCTAGCAAAGCAAAGCTTCTCAACTATTTTTGAGTTGGTCGCAAAGCTTCTCAACTATTTTTGAGTTGGTTGACCAGTTGAGTTGTATTTTGGGAGTCAGTTTAAGAAAACATGATTTGATATATGAGTGTCCATACTTGCACCAAATATGAAATTAGACAATTCTAAGCCGTTAATCTTCAACAAAAGAGAGTGCAGGTTCCTGGAGTTTGCAGATTATATGCCTGAAGCAAATGGATACCATTAACATGGAAGCATATATTATATGAACTTTGATTATCTTAAAGTCATATATGTATCAAGAGGAAATCCACTCCACCCTTACATTCTCACATCCAGTCTCACTTCAACTTGCAACACCTACCTCATAGTAGTTACGTTAAAACAATTCATTCTTATAAAAGAAGCAAAATCAATAAATCAATATTCACCAATTGCAGCACAGTTATAAGATTTCTTGACCACTCACAGAAACTTCAACATCAATTTCTTCTTTAATATCACTAAAAGTTGAGTGTCTATTAACTCAGAATTTTTCCAGCTTCAATTCGAACCCTTAACCTCTCCGGAAACTCTTGAGTAGCCTGAAATCGGTGTGTCTCATCAATCACCTAAGCCTCTGGCTAGGTTCGTGCTTCCATCAAGATGAGCTCTAATAATACCATGAAAAGAACAGAATTGCAAAAGGAAGAAGAAGGAAAGCACAAGGAATTGAAGGAGAAGAAGAAGTGCAGGGAGGATGGAGAGAGAATTGAATTGAGAAAAAAAAAAGATAACAATTCTTATTAATCTCCAAGCCTAATCCCATTAAATAAGAAGAAGGAAAATATCTAATAACAAATTAAAGCAGCTAATAGACTTAAATTGTTGAATGGCACTTCGATCGCCTCTTATTTCTTCCTTTCAGGGGGATATTACATAATTTGCAGCATTCGCAGCATTTCTTCATCACTTCTTCCAGCCGGACTCGATGAATTGGATCCCTCAGGGAATCGCGCCTTCGATATTCAATGCACGGACATTCCCGAAGAGGGCGTCCAGGAAAGAGGCGGCCATCAGCATGATAATGATGATAATAATAATAATAATAATAACAATGATAAGAATCTCCTAACGTCTTCTTCTGTGTTCTATTATTCGCCTCATCATCTCTTGGGGGGTTACATAATTTGCAGCATTCACAGCATTTTTGCTCCACTTCTACTCGTAGGTGGTGATTAGCACCCCTTCGAAATCGAATGCACGGACAACATTCGGGACGACGCCTTAGAGCATTACAATCATAATAATAATAACAATGATAAGCCTTTTGTGTTCCATTATTATTTGCCTTCATATCATTCCATTCTTCCATAATCCTGGACGCACACAATAATATACTCCAATTGAAAAGTAAGTATAATAACATCAAGTGGAAGAGATAGAATTGAAGTATATTGTTTTTGACCAAAAAAAAAAAAGAAGCTGACTAATTAAGAGATGGATCGGAGGGAGATTTAATTACAATTATTACATACATACCGGTTCAAGCTGGCCATGAATTCGGCTAAATGCTCCAGGAACACAGTAGATCTCTCCATATAGTATTCCAAGTTGCAAAGGAATTGTTTAAAGTCAAAGTTGTCATAGAATTGATGAAACCAGTCGGCAAGGAATTGTTTAAAATCGTTAAGGTTGTCATAGAATCGATGAAACCAGACCGCAAGGAATTGTTTAAAGTGGTTAAGGTTGTCACAGAATCGATGAAACCAGTCCTCAAGGAATTTACAGCATTTCTGCAGAGCCTTATTTTCAGAATCTCCCTTCACCTCCTCCACATCTATTTCTACTTCTTCGCTATACCCCTCCGTCTGCCAGACTTGGGTATAACCATTGGGATTCGGATAAAATTGAGGACGGCTTAGAGGAACGGCGCCTCTATAACCATAACCATTCGGATAAAATTGGAAAGGAACTCCGGTGGTATAACCATAACCATTCGGAAAATTTGAGGGAAAAAATTGGGAACGGTACGGAGGAAAAGGAGCGCCGCCGTTGTCGGCGATCACCGTCTGCACACTCACGTATCTTTGCACACTCACGTATCGAAGAAAACCTGCCATGCCTCTCAATATTCTTAAACTCAATTATCTTCTTTAGGGCTTCAAGTCAAAATAAGGTCATGTATATTATAAAGACTAGAACAACAAATATGATTACTTGGGAAAAAAGAAATATAATTACTTGGGAAGAAAGAAGTATAATTACAAAAGGAATATAAAACATAACCAACAAATTGCCTATTATAATAGAAAAATCATACAAATTTATACTTCTATAAATATATGTTTTAACAAAGGTATAATATTATTATAGTTAAGTAATTAATTCTATGTACTAACTGATTAAACAATGTACTAAGGCTGTCCTCAACCCTGCCAATGCCTCCCTTTCTAATCTATGTGGCAAGAGATTTTATTATTATTTAATGTCATGTGTGTTGCAATAGGAGAGAGAAACTGCTAAATTAGCAAGAAGAGAGAGAATGTGAAAGTGGGAGAAAAAACATGGTAAATATGATTTGTTTACTTTTTAAAATTTTTTTATTTCTTATTATATTATTTAGCTATTATATTTATAATATAATATGAAAATGGGCTCACTTTTAAAAGTAACAGAATATTGTAGGGATGTATAATAAAAAGTGAAGAATTTACAAATTTGATCATGTGGAAGTGGGACCCATTTTAAAAAGTAAGAGAAATTTCTACGTTAAGGATAGCCTAACTGATCAAAATTAATATATGTACCGAAATAATAATTATTTATTAACATAATTTCCTAATATAATTGTCTTATTTACACTTTCTTTTTGAAAATCGTACAAATTATTGTGAAGTTATTACATTTTCATTACTAAGGAAAAGCTTGAATTTGATTGGGATAGTGATTGAGGGAGAAGTTAAGAAAGGTGTTTTACACTTTTACCTTCAAAATTAACACTTCCTAAATAGATTATTTAATGAAGGGCTAAATTTGTAACAAAATTGATAGTCACTAGTACGGAAATAGGTGACGCCGAAAGTAAAGACTTTTCGCAACACTTGTCACTGTATCATGGAAAGTATAGAATCCGCTATATATATATATATATATATATATATATATATATTAAAAACAACTTCTTTTTTTTTTTAGAATATCTTTCCATTAACTCAATACTTTCAATAATACAAATTTAATCAGAACAAAAAACAAAAAAATTTGTTTGGAAACATACTCAAACTTCATTGCTCAAAAGCAGCTCCTTCTCATCAGCTTGCTTTTGTGAACATACACAACCCACAAGTAATTTGTAAAACCCATCACGCACCCACGGCCACTCGATATGATTTTATAAAAGTTGACATTTCTTCGATTCAATCTTGAAATTCTATGACTTCTAATTAATAAAATCCAGCTAAGATAAGGAAAAATATATGTAGATTTCTCCTTACCCTCATCTTGAGGAAGAGACACAGTTGAAATAGATGAATTGTGTAACTGATATGCCAAATATTTTATCACCCAAAACTCCTATGCTTATGCAGTTTTGATGTTGGATTCAGTGGCACAATATAATTCATCATTCTTCCATCAAAAGCATAAGATCTGAATAGCTTAAAAATATACTCATATATAAATTAGAGGAGTTGCTTGGTCTCAGGTATTACACACCTCAAAGTTCTGCACTTCACTACAAAAAAAAAAGTTATTTAATGACATAAATTTAGCGGCAATTTAATATAACCGTAGCTATATAAATATTTGACGACGATTATGTTAACCACTACTATTTAAATGTGAAAACTTAATTCATGACATATAAGCACAATTAATTCGTGATAGTTGCTTATAACCGCCACTAAGTATTAGCGGCGGTTGCTTATAACCTTTGCTAAGTATTAACTTAACATTTTAACCAATTTAAGTNATATTAAAAACAACTTCTTTTTTTTTTTAGAATATCTTTCCATTAACTCAATACTTTCAATAATACAAATTTAATCAGAACAAAAAACAAAAAAATTTGTTTGGAAACATACTCAAACTTCATTGCTCAAAAGCAGCTCCTTCTCATCAGCTTGCTTTTGTGAACATACACAACCCACAAGTAATTTGTAAAACCCATCACGCACCCACGGCCACTCGATATGATTTTATAAAAGTTGACATTTCTTCGATTCAATCTTGAAATTCTATGACTTCTAATTAATAAAATCCAGCTAAGATAAGGAAAAATATATGTAGATTTCTCCTTACCCTCATCTTGAGGAAGAGACACAGTTGAAATAGATGAATTGTGTAACTGATATGCCAAATATTTTATCACCCAAAACTCCTATGCTTATGCAGTTTTGATGTTGGATTCAGTGGCACAATATAATTCATCATTCTTCCATCAAAAGCATAAGATCTGAATAGCTTAAAAATATACTCATATATAAATTAGAGGAGTTGCTTGGTCTCAGGTATTACACACCTCAAAGTTCTGCACTTCACTACAAAAAAAAAAGTTATTTAATGACATAAATTTAGCGGCAATTTAATATAACCGTAGCTATATAAATATTTGACGACGATTATGTTAACCACTACTATTTAAATGTGAAAACTTAATTCATGACATATAAGCACAATTAATTCGTGATAGTTGCTTATAACCGCCACTAAGTATTAGCGGCGGTTGCTTATAACCTTTGCTAAGTATTAACTTAACATTTTAACCAATTTAAGTATTTTAAAAACAATTTGTCTCTAAAACTTTCCCAAGTCACAACCCTCCGCCAGTTTGCCCTAAGTAACAAAATAACCGCCGGTATATGACCTTTTTGGTGTATAGTTTGCTGCATCCACATCGTGGCATCCCAGTAATTAATGCCCATTTCTTCCCAATATTTTCAAAAATAGTTAGTCAAAATAGAGACAGATTTCAAAGTTTGAACAACAAAACACGTGTAAAGTACGAACAATTTTACAAAATCATAAAACGAATTAGCTTTCATTTCATATCATATAAACAAGAGCATACAAAACCAAACATACAAAACATTTGTACTGTAAACTTCAATCGTGAGATAATATCCTTACCTGAGTAACCAAGATAACAGTACGAATAATACACTAGGCCTGGGTCACATGGACTGACCCAAGAGAGCAACTGATCATGAAAACCCAAAAATGAGGCCCAGCGCAGAACTACTAAAGAGTTTGATAAGGATTAGACTTAGCATTTATAATGTTAGAAAGATTAGGGCTTATTAGTTATAATGTAACGAGGACTCCCAATATGAAGGAGTCATGATTCTTATTCCTCGTAGGTAGGGCTGTTAACGAACCGAACATAAACAAACGGAGGCTGTTCGTGTTCGTTCGTTAAGGATTTTGGAGTGTTCGTGTTCGTGTTCGTTTGTTAAGGTTTTTGAAAATCTTGTTCGTGTTCGTTTGTTAAGCGTTCGCTAGTGTTCGTTAACGTTCGCGAACATGTTCACGAACGTGTTCGTTAACGTTAACGAACACGTTAACAAACGCGTTCACAAACATGTTCATTTACGTTCGTGGACACTTAATAAGCAAACACCTGCACATGTTCATGAACACAATTTGTTCGTGAACAATAAATAATCTAAGTTCACGAACAATTATACATATATATGTGTTTGTAAACATGTTCGCGAACATTATTAAACGAACACTAAACGAGCTTGTTCGCAAACACTACTAAACGAACACAAACGAGCTTGTTCACGAACACTATTAAACGAACACAAACGAGCATGTTCGTGAACACTTAACAAACGAGCTTACCACTGTTTATACTCTGTTTGTTAATTAACCGAGTTCTAAATTTTGTTTGTTAATGTTCGTTTATCTTAATAAACGAACATAAACGAACGTTTACCGAGCTCGAACACGAGTAGTTTGTCGAAAGCTCTGTTCGCTAACAGCCCTTCTTGTAGGGCTCTAGGCCCAAAATACGTATAAATAGACCCTCCATCCTTGGAGGGAGGACAAGCAATTTTGAGCAATACAATACTTATATTTTCTACATATATTTTTCCTACATTTTTCATTCCCTCCTTTGACTACCCAAAAGTCATAAAATCAACATTGGGGCCGCCCCTAGGATCGAAACGAAAAGTTTATGTTCGTTCCTTAAACCTAAAAATACACACTCGAAGCCTTAATCATGGTAACTATGATTCGGACCTGCATAGTGGCCTCAACTTGGACCTGCATTGTGTCCACAATTCAGACCTGCATCGTGTCTCTAATGTTGGATGAACAGTTAGTTAGAATTTACTCCCAAAAAAAAAAAACGATATTATGATAATCAAGAATATCAATGAAGCCTGCTCAACACTCACACGAATTTTGGCATGAGCGTATAGCTTGATACGAAATTTTTATTATTCAAATTAATCCTAAATATGTTAAATCAGCATCTAGATCAGGCACATGTGTCCAGAATTTATCATCTTGGTTGCGGGCGAACATATATATCAGGCAATTCAAATACATATGATGGATTGAGGGGATATCTATCAATGCATGCAAAAATTAATATTGGTGATTTGGAACATACATACAGCACCCAAATTCGTAGTTTCCTGTAGCGGCGATCGAGCCGGCCTGGCCGCAGATTATGCAATCGGTTAGGGGGGCAATCTGCAGATGTTCCCCAAATCCCAAACTCAAATTTGCAGACCATACAAATTTTGACTCAACAAACCAAAGAATTAAAGAAAAAAAAAAAAAAAAAGGAAAGGCGGTGACAAGGATAATTGGGCATCCGACCCAGAACCACTGGCAGGACCCAAAAGCAAAACAGTTGTCATTCAAACTACTCAAGACACCTCATTTCTCAGCATCAATGCTCAACGGTTCAACTCATCAGCATTGATGCCTAACGTTCAGCCCCTCAACACTGATGTCCAACGTTCAACTCCTCAGCATTGACACCCAACGTTCAGCTCAAGGCATTAATGCTCAACAGCTCCTCAGCCCTTGGCATTAACGCTCCATTACTGAGCTGAGGAAGATAAACGGCTCACAAATACTTGTAGAGACACGACACTTGTTACTAGACAAAACAACACTCAACTCATTTTGTACACTGAGCACTGCACTCAATACTGTATTCAAATACTCAATAATACTAAAATAATATCCGGTAACGCATTATTACCGTCAGGCGGAATAAGAAAGAAGAAGACCTAAGAGAAAAAATGAAACAAGAAAGTAAAAATTATTATTACTATTACATTATTATTATAATTATCATCATCATCGCTACATGCTACCAACTATATTACATGGCAGTCTGTAAGGACAACCTAAGCGGTAAGAGTGCTCTACCTACAACCGAGAGGTTGGAGGTTCGATCCTCAAACCCTTGGGTTTAAGCCGGTCAGCTATGGGTAACCTAGACTGGTTTACCTCCTTATGGTTCTTTGCCGGCTAGGGTCACAGGGCGAGGAGAAAACCTCGTTAAAAGAACTATATTACATGGCAAGCTCAAAGGATAGGAGTACAACAGGGAGTTATGGGTAGAGAGTATATTCTTGATATTTAGACCATAATAAAAAGTACATTATTTATTTACTGAATATACATCATATATACAAAATAATGTACTTTTAGTACACAAATAATGAACTGTTTCTAAATACATTATAAATTTTTAATATGCTAAAAGTATATTATTTATATATTAAATGTAAATTATTTAATAGTATGATCCACACAATAATAATTGACAATATTCTCAAGTTCAATAATTACCAATTTCTTTTACATCATTGCATTATCCTAGTGAAAATATATGAAAATCGCGTGACTCTCAAAATTCATATTAAAGTAGAGCAAATTATATTGTGGACCATGGTCCACAATGTATGGTGGACCATGATCATAACTGATACTGCAGTTGTGTTGAACGGATACTGCAATTGTGTTGAAAAGATACTTCAGTTGTGTTGAAAGTAAACTGCAATTGCACGGAACAGAGGTCGTTCATCCGTTCAACACAAATGCAGTACCCGTTCAACCCAACTACGGTATCTTTTCAACACCACTGCAGTTCCAGATGGATGACACGGCCTCTGTTCCGGGACGCAACTGCAGTTTTCTTTCAACACAACTGCAGTATCCTTTGAACACAACTGTAGTATCACTCCAACATAACTGTAATATCAACTATGACCCATAGTCCACGGTATAATGACGGTTAAAGTAGTCGCAAATCATTCAAATTTAATTTAGGATCGGATGGGTTGCCTAAAATAAAGTGATAATTAGGTGTTGATTTGGAGAACTGGTACAACAGTGTAAAAAAAGAGAGAGAGAAAAAAAAAAGAGAGGTATATAATTGCGTTAATTTCATTTTTGATCATAGATTTATAGTTGGTAATTCATTTTTAGTCCTTCATTTTCAAAATACCCCTTTTTGGTCTTAGTATTATTGTTGCATGATCATTTTTTGTTCCCCGTCAACAAAATCGTTGAAATGTCATCAAATACAAGGATATTTTGATTTTTTTTTTACACAAAGTGGATTGACCCGATATATATATATATATATATATATATATATATATATATATATATATATATATATATATATATATATATAT